>NC_052500.1:10983675-11283675 GCF_016617805.1 Bactrocera tryoni
AATGTAAATTATGTGAAATATAATTATAATTAAAATGTTTGGAAAAATGGCAGTAAAAAGTCAAAGCTCAAAATTTTGCAGCGTTGCCTAAGCTAAAAAAAATTAAATAAAATATATATAAGAACTTATATGTATAATATAATAATATACATTGTATATACATATATACTTTTTTTGTTTTGCCAAAAAAAAAATGTGGTCATCGCCCACGAATTAGGCATACCAATTCCGGCAGACAAGTTCTTAAGCCAAGCGCTTTGAAGTGCGCACTCGAAACTGTGATTACACTACTCACTTATGTGCAAATACAAAAGTATTAGTTGCTCTTTTTGGTCAAGGCATGTTAATAACCGAAACTCCAAAAAATGAAAATTGCGCCACAACAACAATGCCGTGCACACGGCTGTCAAATATTTGACAAGTTTGAGCAGCACAAAAGATGCCGCCAAACAACGAAATTATGGCGTTGATGGCAATAGCACGCTGTCAACAGCTTGAGCGCTGGCAAACTATTTAAATTGCTCATTGAAATGAAGAGAATGAAAAGAACGTAAATTGAAAGAATAAAAAATGGCAAAAAATTAAAAAAAAAAATATTTAAAAATAAATAAAAAAAATAAGAACAAAGTAATTAAATTAAATTAAAAAAAAATATTTCAAAAAATATATAAATTCGCAAACATCGTCGGTTTCTTGCACAATTGATGAATTGGAAACTGGATTTTTTACATTTTTTTATTTATTTATTCATACGCGTATAATTCATAGTATACATAAGTAAATAATTCATAACTGCTTGTCAGAACACTTGTAATCTTGTCTTGTATGTAGGCATTTTGGCACAAATAACCGTCGCATTAATTTGAAAGTGGGTAAACAAAATTTAAATCACAAAAATCATGAAAACCTGTTCACAAATCTAGACTAAATCCGAGTCTGTTTATTTATGCATATTTATACAAATATACATATACATACAGTGTGCGACAAAACTAAAGCACGGAATCTGCCTTGTCGGTATTTAACCGAATAAAATCATAAAGTAGGCATTACGTGATGTTTTATTGATTTGTATTATTAGTTCATGTATCCTTCTTTTAAAATTAGTAAAAATTAAACAAATTAACTTACTAAAATATTATATAAAATTAAATATATGAAGAACTCCAAAAATCTGGTGCGACAAAACAAAAGCACATAACTAAGAATTTACATTAATTGCACATTAATTGTTTGTCAAACGGCTTTTAATGATCAAAAATGTTGGATATGCGTAGTTATTACCTAATTAGAAAAATATTAATGCATATTCAGTTGCAGTTCGTCATTCAGTACGATTGGTTGTATGTTAAAGAGAAAGATATTTCAATGGCTCGAAATAAGTATTCTGTTCATTTTAGAAAAAAATTTGTTAAGGATTTTAAGAAAAGAGAATCGGTTATGACTATTGCAAAAAAGTTTGGAATAAATCATCCTAATGTTTCCCGAACATTTAGCTGATTTGGCAAATCAAGCTCTTTGGTTACAGCGCATAGAGGTAGACGGCCGTGGAGAGCAACCGAACGAGAGGATAAGGGAGTCATTCGGGCAATAAAAAATTACCCTTTTATATCGGCAATATCTATTGTAAGACAATTACGGTTAAATATATTACAGAGATCCATACAACGTCGAGCTGTCGATGGGGAATTTTCATGCTACCTGTAGCAAGTTATTGCAAAAAAGCCGTATTATTTATTTAGAGAACAGACTGGCGTGATTGGAATTTGTGAGGATGCACATAAATTGAGCGATTACCAAATGGCAAACTGTACTTTTTTCTGGCGAATCGAAGTTTAATATCAAATATTGAGATGGGCTGTAGCTGGTAGGCAGACCGAAGGGACAACGCCTAAATCAACGTTATAAAACAAGCGCGGTGAAACATGGTTGATACAATGTACTAGTGTGGGGTTGTTTTCCAGGGAATGCAATAGGGCAAATTCATCATATAAACAGTATAACGGACAAATATAAGCATAAAAATATTTCTCAGAATATTAATGCTGCCACATGTTGCAGAAGAAATGGCTTTAAAATGGAGTTATCAACATGACAACGACCAGAAACACACTGCTATTTGTGCAAAACAGTGGTTTGTTGATAACAGGAATGAGGTTTTGAAGCGACTCGCACAATCACCTGATCTCAATCCCATAGAGAACCAATGGTAAATTGTAGATCGAAAAATCAGACTTGAGAATTGTAAAAATAAGGTCGTTTTATACATTCAAGTGAAGGTAGCATGGAAAAGCATTTCCTGGGACACATCAAATAAATTAATTGAGTCCATGCCTAGCCGATGTGCAATATTATTATTGTGTATTGAAAAATAAGGGATACGCAACCAAATATTGAAAGACATAAATTTTTCAATCATAAAACCATTTCGTGCTTTTGTTTTGTCGCACCAAATTTTTGGAATTTTTCATATATGGTATTTTATATATTTTTTTAATAAGTTGATTTGTTTAATTTTTACTAATTTGAAAAGAAGAATACATGAACTAATAATACAAATCAATAAAACATCACGTAATGCCTAATTTATGATTTTATCCAGTTAAATACCGGCAAGGTAGATTCCGTGCTTTAGTTTTGTCGCACACTGTAGGTAATTTTGCAGATTAAAGACTACATAATATACTAATAATAGGCTTGCTTAAGAATTTATATATGGTATGTAAATAAATAGAAATTCCATGATTTAAAAATATTTGACTTTAAATACTGCATAAGATTTTTTATTACAGTTCGAGTCCACCAAGTATTATAATCGGATATATATGTAGTACAATAAATATATATTTGCAAGTAATGAGAAATAAATAGAAGAGTAGACTGTAACGAAGATTTCCGTCCCAGATAATTGGAGTATGTATTATGAAAGCAACTAATCGACGCAAAGCCTCTCAAACTAGAGCCAACAACGATTGTTAATAAAGATGTGAGAACAGTGCAACGAAAAGCGGTGAAACTTCGTATACGTAGGCCACCTTTTTAAATATTTCGGATTTGGAAATCCTAGTGTTGCAATCTGATAACTAACAACTTTGTACATAATAAAGTATAACAGAAAGACATACGGATGTTTTTTTTATTTGTTTTGTGTTGCTTACAGTAACTTAAAATATTCATTGCGACCAAAAAATGATATTAAATTGCGAATATTTTTGCGCGATTACTCCTTACAATTTTCGGCACGGACTAAATCCGTAACAGCGCATCGATAAACTCAATTTAACTTTTTCCGATGAAGGTCCATCAAAGACCAGTGTTTATCGATGGTATAGTTAATTCAATCGACGTAGTGGATAACTCCAAGACGAATTTCGTGATGGTCGTCCAAAATCAGTTGTTGCTCCGGAAGCTATTTATGTTGTGCGCAAACTGATAAATGAAGATCGTGATGTGATCTGATTGGTCGAGAGAAACGTTAAGAAATACGAAAACGGGAATTCGAAATACGTCTACAGATGATGATTCGTGGCAGATGATGAATCCAGGATATACAGCGCAGGATTAGCAGGGCAGCAATGGAAAATGTTGGCAGAAGTAAGCAACTTCACTTTTACAGGGTGCCAGGCGACAAAGGCATCGAGGGCACTGAAATAGCGGACCAGATTGTCAAGAATGGTGTACGGCTAACATCCGTGATCAACATTGGGAAACCCATTCATTGTATATACGACGATCTCGGCAGAAACATGTTAAAGAGAATCAAAACCTGATGGAACGAGCTATGTACTAGGGTGCAAAAATGCAAAAGTCATGTACAAAACGATATATCGGAAGTACAAAAAATTCCTATTGGCACTCGATAGAAGGGACATGATGGAAATACTAACTGGTAAGCGGTTATTGTCTGATGGCGACACACGTCCGCAGAAAGAGGCTGTCAGATCGAGAAGACTGCAGGAAATGTCTACAACAGGGCACCAGGTAAACAATGGAACATCTCTTGCGCACTTGTCAAGCATTGGCAAGACTACACTGTAAGTATCTGGAGACCCACGGTAAGATACACTGGAGAAGGTATCGAAAGTGAGGTCTGTTAAATTCGCGTCAAGCGCAGGGGGCCTATTCTGTAACTCGATTCGAAAAAAAATTTACTCGAATTCGGATGTTTTATATTCTGTAACTCGATTTTAGGATTTTCAGGCCAATTTTCGAATAAAATATTCGTTAGCTTTTGAGTTGTAGAAAGCAAAAACGAAAATTGTACGTATTTATTCTGGCACAGGGTGGTACAACTTTCGGATAATTATAAAGTAGATCCGAATTTCGAATAGAATACATTTTCGAATCGAGATACAGAATAGGGCTCAGGCATCTTAAAGGATGGAACTTCTTGCGGACCTAGCAACTGCACTCCATCTGGTATCGCAAAAGACAAAACTGGTCTATGGCTTATTGATCTACCATATTCACGTAACCTAACCTAATCTACATATGTAGCCTTGTCAGAAACGTTCTTTCAAACGCGCTACATTACATCATATTGTTATAAGAAATCCATTGCTCTTTTTAATGTTTCAGAAAATAGCTTGTGTTGAAAAAGATATCGATCTATTTTGCTCTTCTTTTAATTTTAGTAAACTGTGAATACGAAAATATAGCCGGTCTGGATTATAGACTTTCCGTGTCAAAGATCAAACATATAAGTCCAGGGATAGTGCTCATTATTTGCCATATTTAGCATAAGTTGCTACAACCATTCTATTTATTTTCCTCGTTTTCCAACTGGATTTGAGTGGTTACACCCACAATCCAACGATATTCCTCTTAATAGACTTCTCATAATAGCAATATCAATGGAACATTTGTTTTACGTGTTGGATTGGAGTTTAATCTACCTTTAAGAATATGCTCTTTAGGATATTTATTTAATTTAGAACTGAAATGAATTTTGGCAATAATTTTCATTGTCAATTTTATTTCATATGTAATTAGTAATAATAAGTTGAGTAATTAGAAGGAAATTATAAGAATGCGTTATGCTAATTCATAGGAGCTGTTAAGAGAACTGATATTAAGAAAAATTCATTAATTTCATTACTAAACTACTATGACCTTGTATATAGCCCAATAATTGCTCTAGTTAGCGCACTAAAATCATCATTTTCGATAAAAAAACAAATATCAGGCTAATCCAATTTCACAAATTGACACCTTGCTTTGCGCAGAAGATAAACTACCATAAATTCGCTTGAAAACATCACAGTTAATACAACTTTTTAGCAGCAAAAGTTCCCTTCATCAGTGCAGTAAGTCAGCAAACAAACTTTTCGACACACTCTAATTTCGAGTGGAGCAAAGCAAAACTAAATTTTCTCCAAACAAAAATATTTACATATACTGCATACTTTATAGATATGTATGTTTGTATGTAACACTAACTCAACTGAGCTCTCAGCTTCAATGGTCGGTGGGAGGACAGTCACGTCCTTGAAGGCAGTCACGAATTGTGAGCAGCATAAAAACTTTATGCTCATTTAAAACGAGTGCACATATGAAGAAAACTAATCTACATACATAATCATATACATATGTATATACATTATTACATACATATGTACATATATGAGTGCCGAGTAAATTTTAATGAATTCTTTTTCGAAGCATGTGGTTACCACGACTATTTGAAATAACGACAAATATAAAGAGTGCAAATGCCTAATGAGGCAAAATATGATAAATTCAAAATGTTAATAAGCTTAAAGAATAAAATAACAACAACAAAAAGAACAACTAAAATAAGAGGCGAAAACATAAATTATGAACGGTTGTCTAGTTAACGCACTAAGGCAGCCGGCCTTCAAGACCGGCACGGCTTATGGGTGGGTTAAGCACACAAACAGAAGATATAAAAATATTAAATTATTTATTAATTTTTACCAAATATCTGGCAATAGTTTTTCTTAAAATTGTTTAGCGTTAATTTTTGTCAAAGTCTAATATATTGAGTACATACATATATTTCATATGCAAATTTGACTTCTAAATGCCGAAAATTTTTAGGTAATATTTTATAAAATTCTGAATGCGTAAAACTGGTCACGTTTTTCCGGTTCGCATGTCGTCGGCGCTAATTTGGGCTTATGCAAATTTTTTGGCTGTCGCGTAGGAATTTTCGAAACGCCAAAATAGTGGCATAAACAACGGTAAAGTGTTGCCCAAAAGTCGCAATAACTGATTTTGGGCATTTCGTAAGGACAGGTACACTACTTGAGTGCCCGTGGTAAAAATGTGTTGTAACAAACGAGTGTGTGAAAGATTACCAAGTTGTTACACTGGCGACTAAGAATGACACTGAAGTTAGGAAATAAAAGAACTAATTTGGACAGTTGCTTGTACTGAGGCACTTAAATGCCACTAGAGACTGATGACGAAATGCCTAAGCTGCTTTGTTCAAAAATTTTTATGTGTTTTGGTTTTTGCAAAAAGTGTTAAAAACGCACTGTTGACAACGTTACACTCAGTTGCTGCCGAGCACGATAAAAGCACATACATATGTACATATGTAATTCCAACTATTTGCAGCTGGTTTTTAAGCGATGATTCTGATTTCACTACACATGTATGTATATGTGAAGTAGGTACCTTGAAAAAATAAAATATTGAAAATGTTTTAAACAGAACGTTTAATCATAATAATCGATAACGATAATTTCTAATTATCGATAAATATGGAAAAAGATTATTGATACAGATTTAAGAAATTTAAAGAGAACATTAAATGATATTAATCGATAACGATTGTTTGAGATTATCGATAACTAGGTTAAATTTTTTTTAACCATATTGAAGAAATTAGGAAACAGAACATATAACAAAAATAATCCATAAAAATAATTTCAAATTATCGATAAATGCAATAGAAATTTTCTTAAACCCAACATTTAATTAATATAATCGATACAATTGAATCGAAATTATAGATAAATACATACATACATATGAAGAATTTAAAAGTATCGATAAATGCGATAAGAGAAAATGTTTAAACTATTTTGCAAATTTTAAGAGCAAAACATTTAATGGAAATATTGATAATTTGTTAAACAGAATAATAAATGACAGTAATCGAAAATTTTCTTTATTTAACGATAACGGGAATTTTTAATCCGTTTTGAAAAATTTGTAAACACAATGAAATTAATGAAGTGATCGATACAGTTAATACCAAATAATCGATAAATATTAATAATTTAAAATTATCAATAAATAAGATTCGATAATTTTATAAACAGAACATTTAATGTAGCTAGCTGATAAAATTTATTCTAAAATAACCAATAAATATTTAGTGAAAATAATCGATAAAATTAATTCAGAATTATCGAAGACCGCGATGGAAAAAAATCCAACTTATATTGAAAAATTTGTAAATACAAAATTTAATTAAATTAATCGATAAAGTTAATTCTAAATAATCGATAAATATGTATAATTCCAATTCATTGACACGATACAATAAAATGTTTAATCCACATTGAAAAATTTTTAAACAGAATTTTAGTGAAAAAAATCGATAAATTTAATTCCAAATTATCGATAAATATGAAACAGAATGCCTGACTCATATCTAATTATACAATTTTGAGGTTCTAAATAATTAATTAATGGTAGAAATAATGGTAAAAAATCAATAGAATGAGCGAGAGTTGTTTTAACGGTAGTGGATCTTTTTTCCGGAACAGAGGCGAATTTTTATTTAACTGGGGGCTTTAGCTATACAAAATTATTTCAGAAGTCTTTTTTATTAAAACGCATTTTTGTATTTAAAATGTACTTCAAATTCAAAAGAGTGAATTTTGGTGGACTCCATTATAGATTAGGAATTTGAGAGAGAGAGAGAGAGAGAGAGATCAGCTTGAATAAAAGTCGACCAATATAATATAACTATTTTAATGCTCCCCACTGTAAATTATGCTAACACACCGCCGCGGTTCATTGACTTCCCCAACGCACACTTTTTAGTTTTTGGCACTAATTTGGTCGTATATACGTTTTCGGCAACACTTTTGGATTGCTTGCCCAGATTGGCGACCACATGTAACTGTTATTTCATTATCGCTTTTAGTGCATACCAACAAGTCAGGTCTAGTGGGATTTTCATACATTTTTCTCTTGATACAAAAATTAAATGCTCCCAATTCAGTCATATGTTGGTAAAAGCAGTTATGAAAACAGTACTTGCCGAGTTAATAAAGTGCGTTATAAAATTGTAACAACAACAATGAAAGCAAACACGAGCGCGTTGAGTAACTGTCAACTGTAATTGAGTGGTCAGTCAGAAATGCAACAGTTGTCACATTAAATGGGGGTCAGTCACCAGCAGCAAGAGCGACAGCCATAAAATAGACAAAACAAACGGCACATGTAAAAGCAAGTTTGCGCTTACACCTACAGCCATACATATATGTACATGTGTACATAATCAAAAGCGCATGAATGGAGTAAGCCGGCCAAAACGAAATGGCAAAGCACTTAGCACTTCATAAGAGAGAAAAACAAAATAAAATAAACAATAAACAACAAAAATTATAAAACAACAAAAATCAAAACTAAAACAAATAAATAATAGTAAATGCAAAAAAAGAAAATAGTAAAAAATAAATAAAAAGCGCTTTCTTGCGTGGTAACTTGAGCTTGCGCTTTGCCATTGCCTCCTCATTCAACGCGAGCTCATTCATATTTTCGCGAATGTTGCACAATTAAACTTTGTCTCTCAAATCGCTTGTTTGACCATACACCCGCTAATTATTAGCACTAAGCCACGCCGACACTTGTTCTTCTTCTCCCATTCTCTCTTTACGCCTTCTTCAATGCCGCTATTATCTTCAAATAGCATGTCGTCTAATTATTATGGTCGTTTTGTCACCTTCGCAGGTGACAATTGCTTTTTGTTTATTACAACATTATTATTGTTTTTGATTTTTTGTTGTTGTTATATTGTAGTGCGTATGACTGACCGACGTTGCTTTGCGTTAAGGTCAATGCTAATTGCTTGGAGGGCAGCTAGTCTAATGTGCGGCGTCTCATAACAGTTCACAGTCTTATGTGTATGTGTGTCTTCATTTTAGGGTTTAAGAATGAGGAAATAGGAAACCGTTTCGTAATGCTCTAAGCAGTATGAGAAGTGATTTTGCATTAGTTTCGTTCATTATTTCTTGATTTAAAGGTCAGAGTTCGTTACTTGACAGTTGTCTCGAAACTAGAAATGTTATAGATAAGTGCACAACTAGAAGTGCGAACAGATTTTCCGGGTCTCCTTAATAAGTTATAAAATTATGTTATTAATATGAGTCTGAGAATTATAATATAATATATTTCAAATTATAGTAATACAAGCTTTTCGTAGCTTTAATTCAAGCTTTACGTTTCTGGAAAAATTTTGCTTTTGAGATACTAAGAATTATAATTTAGCCAAATTTCTTTGAAGCTTAAAGGCTTTCGGCGAGTGTTCTGTATAATTTAATGAGTCAAAAACTCATAAGCTGCGAACAGCTTTTATTCAAGCTTTGCGTTTCGGAAGAAAATTTGCTTTTGGGATCATACGGATTATAATTTAGAAAAATTTCTGTTAAGCTTAAGGGCAAGCTACTTAAACTCAAGAACAGTTTAGTCGAGCTCATGTAAAAGCTTTGACTAAAGTTCTATACAATTAAATTAGTCAGATTCTTACTAAAGTCTAAACTTTATGTTTCAGGAAAAAGTTTGCTTTTAAGATCATAAAGACTATAATTAAGCCAAATTTCTTTGAAGCTTAGGAGCTTTCGGAAAATACAAGAAAAAAATAAAGCCCAACAAAAGTTCTGCAAAGCTCATGTTAGACTAAAGTTCTGTACAACTAATCGAGTCAGAATTTCAACGAAAAGCTTTTAAAGCTTTTACTCAAATTATACGTTTCAGGCAACAAATTGCTTTTGAGATCATATTAACTATAATTTGGTAAAACCTGATCTGATTTAAGCAATATTCAACAAAGCTCTTGTAAAAGCTTTAACTAGCGCGTATCTTAACTTATTATTACTATTAATATATATACGTATGTAAACTATAAATAGTACTACAGAAAGCTACGGTAATATAGAAGAGAGGCATGGCTACAAGCACTTCTTCTCTTCTACTGCAAACATTCCTGAACTTCTTCAATACCAAGAAAACTCCATCTATGAATTCGACTTCTATAACCCAACAATTTCTATGACTTTTATCTAAAGAGTTCCATCTTTTGAGTTCTCAAAAAGTTCTCAAAAGAGAAGCTGTTCTTACATTTTTATTTTGTTGTTTTACCGGAAATTTTTTTATTGGGTAAGCAGATGAAAGGTATCTCATTCGAGGCTCATGTGTCCTTTCTCGGCTATAACCGCATAAGTGGTGTCTACACCAGTAAAGAAGAAGATGAAAAGTATCGCAAGTAGACGAAAGGTAAGCAGCCCTCGAACCGGGATTGGACTGGAAGATGGGTTCTGTTAGTATTCCATAGTTCTCAGAACCCTTTTTTATGGTAAACAGTCTTCAGTATTTTCTTTTTTTTTAACCAGAGCCCAAAGAAAACCAAAATTTCACTACATTACCCTAAAAGTTCCCAAGAATAAAGGATCAGTAAATGCAGGGGATATTATCTTTACTTAGGCTGTGTAAATTGGGTAAACGTCGTAAGGCAGAGTTAGTAATTACTTGTTTACAAAATAAGAAGAATAATAATGAGTTCGAAACCTTGTCGGAGTTACTCCAAAGAATGTGTTCTCAGTCAGGATTGTTCTCTGTCAGGATTGTGAGTTATATAACAGAAATCAAAAACAAGTTTTAAGCCAACTTCGGCCAGTTTTCTACACAGAAATGTAGGATTTTATGATTTTAATATTATAGAAGATAAGGTTTAAGGAAAGAGGAAGCTTTAGCGCCAGTAATACTCTCGAAGCACTGCATTTTCTTTGCTAAACAACGATCTCTTTTTGAAAATTTTTAAAGAAAGAAAACTTTTCCAGCTAGTAATCAAAGCACTCACTTCAGTGGAATAAAAAGTCCATTTCTTTGACTATTTCCAGGTAAAGAGAAGCGCATTCGTCTTTGAGCACTTCAAAAGTAAAATATTTGCCAAAAGCGTCTACCAAACGTAACTAAAAAGCGACATTACACATAAATCCAACCAGAAAAGTTAAAAATATACGGCATTTCATCGAAAGGAGCATGCATTTTAGTGAAAAAGAGCAAAGTTATATGAAAATGCATGCAGTATAACGGCAGCAAACTCGCCTAGGGAAGACATGTGTGGATAAATATTTGTATGTGAATAAGTAAATGGAAAGCACTCGAATGTAACTGTAACTAAGCAGCATCTTTTCACTTTGAAGTAGCTAAACTGAACTTGTGTTGGCTTCCTTTGAAGTACACGAAGCGGTGAATTTCACTTTCCTGACTGTCTGCAAGAGATAAGTACTTACACTGAGCGGTATATGGACGTAACGGCACATACTTAATAGTGCCACCAGGGAGTTCACCTTGTCAGCGTAGTGCTCTAATGCGAGTAAATAGGCAAATACATGGGTATAAATATGTACGCGTGTGTGTGTTTTCAATATACGAATGACCGTAAAATGCAAATTTGCGGCAAAACGAAAGCGACAGCGACAAGAATGGCCGTCGGGGCATAGAGCTAGTGAGTTCGCTGCAGTCGCCGCTCATAAATACTAAGATTTTCGACTCGAACTGCCGATTACTGTACATGCATACACCTACAATAACAAAGTTTGTGCAGTTATTTGCAATTGTATACGCCGAAGTTGGTTCCCAATTTGCTCCTCTTTCGACCAACTGCAGTAATCGTGGGCGTAACTAAAAGGAACACGCCGCTAACGGTGGAATACGATAGTGGAACCAGTGATGTTACTGGTTGCGCAGTGAAAATAAATCTTATAAAAATAACAAAAAGATAAAAATAAAATTTAAAAATAATAAGAATCCACAAAAAAATAAAAACTCAAAAAAAAATTCAACAAAAATTTTCCGGCCAAAAGCGGATGAATTGAAAGTAAAAGGAAAGTCTTCGCGTTATTGAAAATTTTTCCTGGCATTTTCTTCACTTTCCACTGGTCGACAAAATGAAAAAAAAACACACAGCACGGACAAACAGCTTTCTCGACAACAATCAACGTGAACAAGGAGCAGAAATGCAAATGCGGCAGCGAACGGTGGCCGTGCAACGGGAAAAAGGAAAAGATGAACGCCAGGCGGACAATGAAGGCCAAGTGAATGGCATGACAGAGCACAGAGCACACAGCGGGAAAGCCAAAGCTATAAGATACACTTAAAATGAATTGAGATAAAGCAGTTGAAGGTGGCGGTTGCGGCGCGAAAGGCAAGGCGTTTATCGGGAGCAATGGTAGGTCCATTGGTTGGTGCCAGCAAAGAGAATAAAACTGATTTTTATAATATACAGTGGGAAGGAAACTGCTGTAATGAGGATATATATAATGTAAGCAAATAGTGAGTAAGTAGTTTGATTTTTCAAGGCGAAGGAAAATTAAATGTTTTCTCGCTACTTTAAGAGGGAGCGCCTTTTTTAAATGACGCATTTATTATAGAAAATATATTTAAAACCAGGAAAAAACGTTAACTTCAGCTGAACCGAAGCTAAAAAACACTACACAGATTGATCGATCAGTTTGCATAACAGCTATATGCTATAGTGGTCCGATCTGAATGGTGGTCTGATCTCATTCGGGGATATCTATGCCAAATGCCGTGATATCTTTTAAGATAAAAAAGTTTTCCATACAAGAACTTGATATTGGTCCTTTAGTATGAATGGAAGCTATGTTCTATAGAGGTTCGATATCGACAGTGGCTCGAAGTTCGAGGTTCTCCCAGTCCCCTAGAGCTACCTTTCATGAAAACTGATGATCAGATGATCAGTCAGTTAGAATGATTTGTTTTATTATAAGAAAAAATATTTCTGACTCGGTTTCAGATATCGATCCTTCCTATAAATGAGCAGCTTCTTGGGTAGAAAAGGACGTGTGTACAATTGTAGATTGATATCTCAAAAACTGAAATCCTTAGGCGGTTCGGACGGAGGTTCGAGGCCCTCCAGGTCCCATAGAACTGACTATCATGAAAACGGATCATCTTATGATCAATCAATCAGGATGATTTGGATAAGATAATTAGGCAAGCCAAATTACCAAAAAAATATTTCTGATTTCCGATATCGATCGTTCCTATGAAAAAGCAACTTTTGGTGAGAAAAGGATGTGTGCACAATTTTAGATCAATATCCTCGAAACTGAAATATTCCGACGGAAGAAAATCTGTGGCCCTTTAGGCTAGTCATAGAACTGACTATCATGAAAACACATCATCAGATGATCAATCAGTATTACTTCCTTTTATTATAGATCGTAAAGAACTACGGTTTAGAGATATTTAGGCCAGCCAGATTACCAAATGAAAAAATTACTTATTCGGTTTCATTAAAAACATAACAAAAAAAATTGTGACGACCATCACGATCGGTTTTATCAAAAATAACTAGAACATAATTCTCAAGCATATTTTTGTAAAAATAAGAATAATAATCATTCGAACTTTGAACTGTTTGAAAAAAAAAATTTGGTCGAAAAAGTTAGGATTAAATATTTTCGTCTTAAATGAAATCTTTTCACTGATTTAAAATGATCTAGCAAAGATCAATATTATGGAAAAAAATTAACAAAAATTATAAAATATTAAAATTTTAGAGAGCATAAAAAAAGGTTACAAAAATGTGGAGTTTCACATTTCAGAATATTGAAACAACACCATTAGCTGTCACAGGTCACTGTGTGGCGCCTACAATGCTCCGCTGTTCGCTTCAGCAAGATAAAGCAATAGAGAATAAATGTCTTAAGCATGCAGACTAGAGCAAAGTAGAGTCTTGGCCAGCCAGCCAGTCAGCTAAGAAATGCATAAAAATCGCAGTGAAACACTAGGAGTCAGCAGCCAGCATGCCATAACCGTATAAGCAGGCAGATGCAGACAATGAACGCTGCCCGTGATGCTGTGGCAATTGTGGAGCAAAGAGTGCCACCGTTTGGTCTTTTTATTGCTTTTGAGGGTGAAGTGCAGTTGTAGCGGCCAAAAGCCATATAGCTGCAGTTAAAGCGCCAGTGTTGTGGCACAAGCGCGTTGGTGGGTGTAGTGTTGCAGCGTAGTGTGATGAATGCAGCGCGGTGTGGCATGTCATGGTAATAACATACCTACATACCGCTGCGTGCCACCAAATTGGTAAATTGTGTAGAAAAATACTTTGGCAGTTTGATTTAATGAACGCGGACATTTTCTCAAAACACACACAAGGCGTGCGACAAAAGCCAGCGCGCCGCCAGACGTATGAGTAACCTACATAATAATAAATTGTTGTTGCGCTGTTGAAGGTGTAGCTGCCGATTTTTTCGGAGTTTCGCAGCGCTACAAAGCGCAAACTTCACACAAAAAATAAAAACAAAAAAGTACGCTTGTTGCATGTTGTTACGATTTCACATTTTGTGGGTAAGGCTAACTGACAGTGACATTTTCGTTTTTATTAACTGCATTTTGTTCTACTGCGCGCTAACTTAAGTGGAGCAACAAGAGGTGATACAATTAAAAACAAGAAAAAACAAGAAAGCTCGACTGCACCGAAGCTATAATACCCTGCACATATACATTTTTTACAGCATGAAAGGATATAAGAATAATTTAATAAAATAATGATTTGATGTCTTGATTTTGATTGGTCAGTTTGTATGGCCGCTATACGCTATAGTGGCCCGATCTGAATAATTTGTTCGGAGATTGTAGCTTTGCTTTGGACAATAATATATACAAAATTTCGTGAAGATAACTTGTCAAATGAAAAATTTTTCCTTACAAGACCTTGATTTCGATTGGTCAGTTTGTATGGCCGCTATATGCTATAGTGCTCCGATCTGTAAAAAAATATATGATGATTGTAGCGTTGCTTTGTATAATAATCTATGAAAAATTTCGTGCAGATAACTTGTCACATGAAAAATTTTTCCATACAAGAACTTTATTTCGATTGGTCAGTTTGTACGGCAGCTATATGCTATAGTGGTCCGATATGAACAGTTTTCTGGGAAATTATAGACTTGCTTTGAATAATAATCTACGCAAAATTTCGTGAAGATATTTTGTCAAATGAAAAAGTTTTCCATATAAGAACATGACTTCGATTGGTTAGTTTGTAAGACGGCTATATGCTACAGAGGTCCGATATCGGCGATTCTGACGAATGATCAACTTCTGGGGAAGAACAGTACGTGTGTAAAATTTTAGAGCGATATCTTAAAAACTGAGGCATATTTTATAGGGTCTCCGACGTTTCTTTCTGAGCATTACAACTTGGTGACAAATTTAATATACCCTATTCAGGGTATACAAATAAAAATTAGTTTCGTAGACTTCTTTTTTCCCATTATTTTACTTTGTAATTTCAAAATTTATGCTTTTGCGCCCTGAAAATATCACTCGGTTACGACGGCGCGTCGCACGACTTGCCACCATAAATTAAATGGCTGTCGTTAGTGTTGATTGGGGCGATTGAATGCACTGCATCGATTCCGCTCACTGTCGCTGTGGCACGACGTGATTGTTTTGCTTGTTATTATTGTTGTTGTTGTGGTTACTGGTGGCGTCTTGAGCAGACGTCGTTGCATTCGTATTTACACAACGGCATAAATTTCGATTTTCAATTTTGTGGCACTGCACTCAAAAGTTTTGATTTTACGGTTATTTGCCACTCAACAAGTCAACGCGCAGTGTTTTTCGCTTTTTAAATTGGCAGTTAGATGCATCTGAGATACAAACAGACAGACAAACGTAAGTGCATACAGACAAATAAGCATTTGAAGCCACTAAAGTTATGAAAAACATGAAGCTGTTACATATTTGTTGTTGTTGTTGTTCTTGCTATAGTTTCTATTGTTGTTTTTGTTATCGTTAACGTTATTGTTATTATTGTTATGGCTTTTTGCCGTTACTCCGGGCCATCCACGACTTATATAAACTTGTTATGTCTATGAAGTCATTATCGATAAGCAACAACAGCAACAACAACAACAATAATGCCTCTAGTTGAAAAGTCGCTGCGTTGCAGAAAGTTAAATGGAAAACAAATTCGTTAACGCCAATATGTCAGTTTGGAAATTGAATGGAAAAAATATGAGAAAACAAAATATCATTGAAAGCAGTGTACACACACACAGGCACACAGCGCGTGTGAGATAAATAATCTTCGGGGCATCAGTGATGCTTGAACGGCAATAGATTGTGTTGTACAGTGTTTAAATAACATTAAAATTATTTATAATAATTTAAAAAAAATTTAATTTACCAATTTGAGAAAAAATTTCATTTTTTGAAACTTTTTTAATCTTCTAAGAATTTCAATTTTTTGAGATTTTTATTTTAAAAATCAATTAAATTAATTTTTTGAAAAATGTTCATTTTTTTAGCAGCTTTAGGACCCCTTGCTCAATGTCTGCTTAGCAGCCACCTGCCAGTTTGTCGGGTCTTAATCTGGCGAAAGTTGAACTCACTGTCAACGAGCTTAAGGCCTATATAGCAGCTCTGCTACCTAAAAGAAGCCGCACTTCGGAGTAGTATATCTGCTGCTATCTTGGCAGTCTGAAACCAGAGTTGATTGGTTCATTGAGAGCTCCCGACAGAAGACTCCCACTCCAACCTTCCTCTTGAGCTTCGATCCATCCGTGAAAAAGCTCATTGCATCTCTTTTCTAGCGACTTCGACCGACCACAGATCTCTCGTAGGTATGGGAGCGGAGAAGATGACGCTAGGAGTATACCTCGCGGCGCAATGGTCCAAGTTCTCAAACATGCATTTGAAGGGAGAGAAGATTACGTCAAGATTGAGCATTTTGCGTTCAAAGCTAGTCAACCAGTGTCTGGCCTTCCTAGAAATTGCCTCAAGCTACTCTAACATCCAACTCGTTTGGGTGTCAGATCACAGCGCATAGCTGGCAACTGCAAAGCCAATGATCTAGCCAGAGGAGACACTCTTGTCCCGCTCATCTCGGAATTTGACCGAGTCCTCCATTGTCCAGCTTTTGCAAGACTGAGACTAAAGCATCTCGGTAATATTACCTTCGGCGAACCAGAAGACATAGCCGCAATTGATATTAGCCGCCTTAACAAATTCGTGGCAGGCTGTGAGGGTCTTATGATCCAGTATTAAGAAATAACCGGCATTTTAAGCTGTCCAAGTGAGATCCTTCTTAGGGTCGATCTCTTCAGGCTAACCTAACCACATGCAATTCACGAACCCACTGTATGTGCAACATGCGCCACTACAATGCTCTTAACACACGAATAGCTAGAGCAACAACTACAAAACCATATTCGAACACCGACGATACCAACTTGAAAAGGCCAACAACATTTTGCACTTTCAACTAAATTGATGTGATACAATTTGATTTTTGCAAGCAATTCCAAGTTGCACAGAAATAAATGCAACACACACCAACACTGAGTTGGCATATTTCAAATTTTAAAAATTGCAAATACGCCAAAAATATTGCAGATAACGACATTTGTAGCTCGAAGCGGAAGGAAATTTTTGTGGCATTTCACCGAGCGGTGGAGCGTGTGGTGTGGCAAGCGGCGAGGATTTAGAAAGTTGCAAGGAATCGATTTGTTGCCGAGCGAAAATTCGTTGAAATTAGCAATAAATTGTTGCAGCGAAATTAAGATTAAACCGAAGGTGGAAAGCGAGGCTAATGAAAACGATGCAATATAAATATGTAATTATTGGATAATCGCGGCGCAACCGACAGCAATTGCCGCGACTAGTTGTGGAATTGCCGGCAATTGCCATTTAATGAAAGCTCACCTCGTTTGCGTTTAAATATTTTTTACTTATTAAGAAAATTCGTTACTTAAGCAGCCATGTATTGGTCAATTACTCAATTCGCTCCGGTTTTTACAGTCTTGCAGACAGGTAGAGGCGCAGGTAACACTTCACAGCTGTCAAATTTACACAGGCAGGATATAAGTACTTTTTTATTTTATTTCACTTTATATATTTGTGCATTATTATTATTTTTTTCTAATTTGCTGGCAGCAAACAAATTTTAAATGGAAAGTTGCCGCAATTTCCTTTCCATTTCACTTGGCCGGCAAGGCAAAGGCAGTTCGGTTTCCTTTCGCGATGTTGCGACAGTTTTCCACACTATACATAGAAGAAAATCAAAAAAAGCTACAAAAAAGTAATCGAGAAGAAAATGTAATCGAAATCGTCTGGCTGCTGTGGAAAATGTCTATTATGTTGTTGTTGCTGCTATTGTTACCTGCAAGCGCAGTAACCGTATTTTATTGTGTTTGTGGAATTCGTGAACTGCGGTGACTGGTTTAATTTATTATGCCACGTTTGCGAGTCAGTTAGTTAGCGATGACAGCGCAAGTGCGAGTTTCGATTAAAAAATGTGTTAAAAAGTGAACAGCAATTAATAAGAGAAATATTTTGTAGGCATTGGTGCGCCTTCTGAAAAATTTCGTGAACTTTTTTAAATTATTTTAATTAAACTAAATTCAACAGATATCAACGCATGCTATAAAAACTGTCCTATAACTATAGCAAACAAATATATGACGCTATAAAAACTTTTCTATAATTATAACAAAAAATATCGAATGCTATAAAAACTTTCCTATAATTATAGCAAAAAATATCGAATGTTATAAAAACTTTCCTATATTTATAGCAAAAAAATTTCGAATGCTATAAAAACTTTCCTATAATTATAGAAAAAAATGTATTTTTTTATATTAATAACTTCAAATTTATTTTCCCAAAGTGTTTAGGTACAATATAGGGCCGCATAACATGAAGCAATAAATAGTTCTTAATAGACTATACAAAACTCGAGAAAATGGTTGAGATGTTATATCCACTTGAGAATTTTAAAAAAAATCGACTGTGTTTATCGAAAGTATATACATATATTTTAAAATATTCTTTCAAAATTTGAAGTTGAACCGACAAAGAATTTCGGAGATATAAGCCAATTTGTACCTTGTTCTGTCAGCCAGAAGGGAAATCCTAATCATCGCGGGATAAACCTTCTTATCATTACATATCAGGTTCTATCGACAGTATTTTGTGGAAGACTTAAGCCCATTGTAAATAAATTGTTGGACCTCATCTGTGCCGCTTTAGACCTTGCAAATACATCACATAGACTAGATTTTAACAACAGGTCAAATCGAGCAATTCGAGAAGACCCCCACAAAGAGAACAACACACATCACCTCTTTCTCGATTTCAAAGCTGACAGGAACTGCCTATTCGACGCGATATCTAAATTTGGTAAACCTGTGAAGCTCAATCTGTTCGCAGAATGACGTTGAGCACAAAGATTAGCCCCATCAAAATTGGGAATGATTTCACCAATCCGTTCGATACCAGATAAAGTTTAAGACAGAGTGGTTCTCTCTTGGTGAGCGAGAGCTAGAAAAAGTACTTGGACGGCACTACGACACTGTTGGTAGTAATAAAATTGAAAAAAAAGAAGAAGGACTCTATATATTTCGGAACCAGCAGAAGTTCCACCAACAATCTAAGCCTGGAGTTTAAGCGCGGAAGAAGTCTTGTCAACAGGTCTTAAGAATCTCATCAGAAATATTTTTCAAGAAATAAAAATTAAGCTCTATAAGTCTCACATTATTACCGTCCTATTATATGGCGCAGAAACATAAACGACATGACGAACCGAGATGAGAAAGGTCTTGGAACATTCTTGAGTACTGTTCTCCGCAAAGTCCTTGGAGACGACCGGGTAAGCGATTATCGAAGAAGTTGGAATTATGAAATATATGAGTTCTATGGCGGCGGGCGCCAAGTTCATAGCGAACTGTCTGCTTTTTCGATGTACAACTAGTGTGACCTCGCAAAGTATGTAAGCAACTGACGAAATTTTGTGTTCTCGGCCCAAACCCATAGTTGTAGTGCGAAAGAAGAAGAAAACTTGGACACAACTTTAAATGAGTTCTTTCTTGAAATGCTGTTTTCAGAGTCGGTAGGGAAAATTTCACCAAAGGGCTGGGCCTATCAAATTAAAATTTTCACACGACCTTCTTAGATTTCTATTTGTCAGAAAATGGTCGAAGGAAGAAGATATTTGATTATAATTTCGATTTTTTAACCTGTCTGAAACTTACATTTTTCGCAAGCGAAAACTTTTTGGGATGGTAGCTTCCAAGAATTAAATTTTTGGGTTTGGTCAACATCTAGATTAATTTATAGTAACAATAGATTGTTTGGATTTAAGATAACTTTGGGCAAAATATTTTTTCATTTGAGAGGTTCTCTTCGAGATCGGCTATGGGATCATGGGAACTCAAAAATTTTCAGAATTTATTTTTATGGTAAAAAGCAAACTGTATTTGCTACATTTAATTAAAAATATTCAAAAAATCAACCAACTCCCTACAATAAAGAATCGACAAGCTAGGCAGAGTCTCCACTCACATCACCAGCTGCACCACATTCAGCCATAATCCAAAAATCTCGCACAATTGTCACTGCAACCGAAATCAGCGCGGAAGCAATGAGCCGCGACCAAAAGCGCTGATTGCGCTGTCACTAATTAAGCGCTTCTGGTAATTGCGACAGTTTTGGTGATGGCAATGTTGCTGCACGAGAAGGTGACGATGACATAATGTCGCTTCGCTGGCAGCCAGCGCTGTCATAATGCTGGTATAAATAGCATAACTGTTTGCGACTGCCTCGGCTACATCAAGTGGGAGTTGTTTAAGCAGCAGCGCTCGTTGGCAGACGAGTGCATTGTGCAACAAAAGTAAAAACAACAAGTTGCTTGGTGCACGCAAAGAGATTTGGTAATTGATTTTCATTTGATTTTGGGAAAGGGAAATTTCGAAAATGCTGTTGAGAGCGTTGAAGCCGTTATGCAAGAGAATGAATGATCCGTTACACTTGACACTATTTGTGGTTATGCTTGAATGGGTGAATGTTAAAGAAATGCTTTCAGCTACAAAAAATGCGCTTATACTTTCGATTTATCTGTAATGCGACGCTTGGGTAAAAATGCACTCTATTTATGCAAGTCGTGTCAGAAAGTGTGACGTAACAGTTTAACAAGAGGCACATCAAATATGAGCCAGAGTAAGCTTATTAAAAGTCACGAAAAACACTTTCTGCGAAGCGATTGAGCATTGAGAGTTGTAAACATTGTCATAAAAAACGTTAAATCGAAATTAGTAAATACATTTGGATACTACATTTTCTTTATTGAACCGTTATGTTGAAACGTGGTTTATGTATAGAAAATTTTTTAAGCTTCTAGGCCGCGTCACTCAAGTACTCGCCTGTTGTTTTAGAAGAAAAGTCTCACGCCTCATAACTAGATTCAAATGATTTTCTTAGATTCAGGATACAAGTTTCAGTTTATTCCCCTTCATAAAGTTGTTACAAGAAAATAAAGGATACAGTTTTCTGAAAAGGTTGAAACTCTCTCTAAAGAATTTTACCATTGCTTCGAATACTTCATATTGCTATTTATGGAGGATAAAGTCATATGGCTCAGGCATCTTACGACTTCCGATCTTGGACCAAGTATCCTCTGGGTAGCCAAAGAATATTCGTTTGGAGGCAAGATAGAGTGAGAAGGCTAACCTTCCCTCCTTAAGGTTGTGCGCTAACTTTGAAACCCGCTACGTAAAAAACGCTCTCAATGAAATAGAAACAACTGCACAGCCTCGGATAAGAGACGTCTTTTGATGACAATCATGACAAATGCATTTAGGATTACAATTTAAGCCATGCACCTGGAATGTCCGGTCGCTTAAATGGGAAGGTGCCGCTTCCCAGCTGATACCCTCGTAAGAATAAAGGCAGACATTACCGCCGTCCAAAAAGTGCGATGAATGGGACAAGGACTGTGACGAGTAGGTCTTTGTGGCATTTACCTCAGTGGCTATATAAAGAAGCGCGAATGCGGTTTGGGGTTCGTGGTGGGAGAGAGACTCCGCCCCAGTGGATGAACGTCTAGCCACAATTCGCATCAAAGATAAGTTCTTCAACATATCGCTGGTTTGCGCCCACGCCCCGACGAAAGAGAAGGACGATGTGACCAAGGATGCCTTCTATCAGCGTTTGGAGCGCATTTATGAGAGCTTCCCCGACACGATGTTAAAGTCGTGTTTGGCAACTTTAACGTGTGGGCATGAAGGTTTCTTTAGGAGTTAAATAGTAAACATTTATTTTTCACAACTTTTGACTTGGATTAACTTAGCAAATTCAATTTGTGAGATCAATAAAAATCAATCGTGGTCGTACATCACTCCAAAACGAACTTCGTGAAGATCGTCCTTGGATACATCGAAGACGGATCACCCTTCACCATAGCTATGGGAGCTCTTACACATCGACGGAAGCAACTGCATTTTTGAGCACTCAAAAAATCGTTTTGACGAGTCATTCATCATAAAAAATAAAGCAAGACACCTGAACAGGTGGTAGAGCATCATACAATAAAGAATTATTCCTTCGATTATTTTCAGGCAAACATACATATACATATCTAAGAAGATTGTATACAATTTTCAATCCGATCGGTCTATATCGTTTCGAAAAAAAAAACGAGTTCAAAGGTTTTTTGAAAACCCATTAGACTAAGTTAAAAATGTTTACAAATACGCTCATATCTCCGAAACTATTGCCGGATCAACTGCAAATTTTTGGAGAATATTTTGAAATTATCGATTTTTTGAAAATTAAAAGTCCCTTACTTCCCTTTATATGGAGTTTGAAAAAGTCCATTATATTCCGAATATGCGCTATGGGCTAATGTTCTCATATAATACTTTCAAAACTGTAAAGCTATGAAAAACAAGTTTTTTTTTACACATTAGTTTATTAGATGTTTTTCCTCTTCCTTTTCTCTTGTTATAAAATTTCCATATAGAAAGCAATAATCCACTAGTTAAACTCTAGGATTTGGTGAAATCAAAACATATATAATCAAGGATCTCACGGAGTTCTTTAAATTTCGAGAGAGCACAATCCAAGTAGAGATGAGCTGACTTAGAAAATCTTCACTTGACTTCCTAGAAATTAATACAGCTCCGAGCCTACCGGTTTTTACTACCAATATAACTATGTAGATATCTTAAAGAAACAACAAAATCTTATGTTAACAAATTTACAGTTATATTTATAACGAAAATCGCTTGCCGAACTACTTACACTATTTGTACGGCTATTACTTTCATGAATAAAACAATATACCATACAGAGGCAACAAACTGAGAAATCAAAAGTGAAAAGAAAACACGATCTCATAATGTTAAAAAAAAACACAGAAACAACAACAACAAAACATATATACTTGAACAACTGTGAAAATCATAAAACATAACGAACGAACGGACGGAATTGGATGTGAAACTATTAGTAAAACTATGCAAAGTTGGATGGATGGTGAAGCAAGTGAGTGGGCGATGGGTGTGCAGCGGTGCGGCAACAACAACACCAACAGCAATAGCATTTTGGTGAGAGCAAAGGAAGTGGCGCGGCAGGTGGCGGCGCAGGGCGAAGAGAGCAGACACTGATAACATGGTAATCGCAGGCATTAGTGCGTAACCACATAAATGCGAAAACGCTTGGGAAGACATGATGTCATAGCCAACACACAACAGCAAAAGCAATAAAAACAACTAAAGAAGAAATAATAATAAAAGTTAACGGTGCTAATTCGAAATGCCGAGCAGCAGACGAAAGGCTTGCAGATGCGATAAGGAAATGAAAATGATGGCAAAAGTTGAAAAGACTGAGCAAAGTAGAGACGAACAAGCCAAGTGCGACGAAGAAGCAGCAGCTGAAGACGCGATGGCGCAGCACGCAATTTTAATGGCAAAATTGGAAAGGAATGGAATTACGCTTATTTTGACAACAACAACAACCCAGAGAAATTCGCAGCGGCATTGTAAATCACAAAAGTTTTCAAAAACCCAACAACAAATGCACGAGCAACAAAAGCACTGCAGTAATTGGCTAAAAAATGCAAACGCTTGTCGGCGGCAAAGGCAAATAATGCAAATTTGCAGTTAATGAAAATTATTTTATGGGACCACGGCGGCTGACAGACACACTGGGGCGCCACCAAGTGCGGGACCGCAAAAGAGTAGGCGGAAAAAAGCGCCGCCGCCGACTAATAATGGCAACCATTCGAGCCAGGAAGATAGTCACTCAAGCGTTGGCAGCTGATGGCAATCTTCAGCAAATATGCACAATTCATGCCAAGGTATGCATGCACCCCCCACCCGTTCTATAAGCGCTTCAGCGCGCGTTGGCAGCGTAAAATTAACGCTGAACACCGCAGCAGCCACAAAGTGTGTGTAAGTCAGCAAATGAGTAGGCGAGCAGGAGGCGGTAGGCAGGGAGGAGGGGAAGTCTGCATTGTGCGCGTGCTTTTTTTTGCGGCCGCAGTTGCTTCACATGTGAAAAGGGAAATTGCAATGATGCATTTTTCCTTTCATTTTCATTGCGCGCAAGTCAAGTGAATACAACAACAAAAAGAAAAAGAGCAGCGAAGCACACAATTTTCGCATGGCGCTGTCAAATTGGCAAAGAAATGCCAGGAAAACTAAATTAGCCGGTTTATAATGAAGCCAACCATATGTACAATATGTGTGTGTGTGTGTGTAAGTGTGTATGGCAGGGTGAGTTGTGCAGGAATTGCGGTAAAAGTGCAAGTCACTTTTGTGGAAGAGGAAGCAAAGTGCTGTGTGTGTGGCAAGTGGCATTCGGCGCTGTGGGCCGCTGCGAAGATTTATGCCATAACAATTAGGTATACACTTGAAAGGAGAGCATTGTTTGGGCGGAGTAGCGGCTTGCCGCATGGCGCGCAGTAGCAGCTGCGGCAGTGATAATGTGTTGGAGGCAGCGCAAATGCAGCGCATGTCAGACGCGCATAACAAGCAACTGAAATTCCAACGGCTGGGCAATGCGCCAACTTTGATTAAGGCAACATTATGGCTGGGGTGGCGATATACAGTGGGGTGAAATTGTGCAGAATTTTTTACGGAATTGCTAAAAAAATGTGTGGAAAGATATACATACATATGTATATTAACAGAATTAAATGAGTTGGCGTTTTTTTTTTGCAAGTTTAAATTTTTTCGAAATTTCAAATTTTTTTTAAATACTATTTTATTCATTTTTTTTTTTTAATTTCAACTATTTTTTTGTTTTCAAATTTAATTTTTACAAAATTTCATATTTAATTTTTTTCACATTTAATTGTTTTTTTTTTTAAATTTTATATTTAATTTTTTTTTCAAATTTAAATTTTTTTCCAAATTACAAATTTCAGAATTATTTTTTTTAATTTTCAATTATTTTTTTAATTTTAGCAATTTTTTTTCAAATTTCAATATTCTTCCAAATTTTAAAGTTTTATTTTAAACTTCATTTTTTCCAAATTTAAATTTTTTTATTCATTTTAATTTTTTTCTTTAAATTTAGCATTTTTTTTTATTTCAATTTTCTTCCAAATATTCATCATATTTAATTGTTTTTTCAAATTTAAATTTTTTTCAAAATTTCTATTAACTTTTTTTTCTAGTTAAAATTTTTTCGAAATTTCAAAATTTAATTATTTTATTTAAATTGTTTTTTTTAATTTCTAATGTTTGTTTGTACTCAAGTTTAATTTTTTTTTCTAAATATCGTATTTAATTTTTTTTTTAACTTTCAATTTTTTTCTTAAATTTTAGCAACAAAAAAATTTAAATTTTTACGAAAACGTTTAAGAATTTTTTTTTAATTTTAGCAATTTTTTTTCAAATTCAATATTCTTCCAAATTTTAAAATTTTATTTTAAACTTCATTTTTTCCAAATTAAATGTTTTTTCAAAATTTATTTATTTTTATTCATTTTTAATTTTTTTCTTTAAATTTAGCATGTTTTTATTTAAATTTTCTTCCAAATTTCATATTTAATTTTCTTTTTTTTCCATATTTAAATTTTCTTCGAAATTTCTAATTTAATTTTTTTCAATTAAAATTTTTTTGAAATTTCAAATAAATTTTTTTAATTTTAAATTTTTTTTTAGTTTCCAATGTTTTTTGTTTCCTCAAGTTTAATTTTTTTTCTAAATTTCGTATTTAATTTTTTTTTAAACTTTTTTTTCTTAAATTTTAGCAACAAAAAAATTTAAATTTTTACGAAAACGTTTAAGAAATGGAAAATTAAATATGAGAATAATTTGTACTTTTTAGTTTCAAAAAAAAAAATTAAATCAAAATTTTAACACACACTACCCACTGTGCGCCCATGCAACAGCCGGTGCATGCAAGCAATTATTCTATCCATTCGACTTGAAAAAAATATGTATGCGCGATTATAAGCACACACACACACTGACGTAAGGACGCGAGTATTTGGGAAAACCTGCATGCACAAGCAAGAAAAATTGCAGCAAGAAAGCAGAGAACGAACCGCCAACCGTGGGAAGAAGCGTGCAACATCTGCATACCAATGGGGGAGTCGAAAAATATGCATATGTAAGCACACACACACGTACATATGTATATAAATGAGTAGAACAAAAACAACAAAGGCAAAAAACTTAAAGCCGATTAGGCAGCGAGCGATGTTGAAGCCTCCTTCTTTGTGTGTGTCTTTTTTGGGCTTCAGCAAGAGCAAAGCCAGGCCGAAAATGTGCGCTGGAAAAAAACATTTTCGAAAGATTTGCAAATGAAAATTGTTTCTGCTCTAAAAAGCAGACGCAGACAACGCTAGCAGCCCGCAAGTCGGTGCATGTGCAACGTCAGTGTCCCTCCCAGAAATTTACATTGTTGCTGCAATCAAATTATTGCTGTACTTCTATGTGCGGCAGACATGCAGAGCTTGCAACAATGGGCCGCCGCAAACACTTCACACACACACATACATCTATGGTATGGTATATTCATAAATAGTTAAATGCTAAATGCTCATTTATGTTGCTGCATTCCATGAGAAAACTGAAAAGGAAAGGTGGTGTGGTGTTGTTAATTGCAACAGTCGTACCCACTTGCAACAAGCCACACAAATGCTTGCAAACGAGAATGCCAGTATAATGTATGTATGTATGTATTCAGATATGTAAATAATATCATTAATTCTTTAGCCGTTGCTGGCGAATGAGCGATTATGCTTGCTGTTGCGAGGAGGCACGGAGACGAGCACTGCCGACGCGCGCCTCGTGGATATTATGAAATTTGCGTGCGAAACTGCAATTCTAATTCTAATGCGTTCACCTTGAACTTTTCGAATAATTCTGACGTAGCTGCAAATCGCACGATTAGAGCAGATTTATCAATATATGTAAGTTAGCGATTTCGCTGCGAGAGTGATTAACTGGTTGGTCGGAGTTCTCCTTACTGTAATTATCGATTACACCATCTAATTTTGTTAATGAGATCATGCGATTACTTTGTACGAAAAAGTCTAAATAAAAATCTGAGAGGTGTAAGTAACTCGTCACTGACATTAAAGGATTTGAACTGCACTCTTTAATAGAGGGTTTCTTACTTTTCAAACACTTTAAAACATGTTAACCAGAAAGTCGATTACAATAAAAATTTGACGACTAAGAGTCGAACTCATATACGAGGGAGCGTCTTAAAAGAAAGGCAAAACTGCAATTTAATTGATTGTTAGGAGAGGCCTCGGCATAAGGAGGGACTTGGCATACTAGTCTGTTTTTTCGTTGTCGATATATGTATGTATATGGTTTCTATGACCGTTAACCCAAATTATGGACAAGTGGAGTTGACCTGCCAGCGAGCTTAAAGTGTTCCTACTATATATTTGGTGAACATGCATCAGTTTATATTTGGTGACGATAAGGTTGTTGTTGTATCGGCAGAATTAGTAATGTCGCCTGGTGGTATATGGTATCTTTCTGTTTCCTCCAGTAGTTATTCAGTAGAGCTCCACAGTCTTTTTCTATGTCTAATACTTCCGCTTAGAAGATGCTAGCTGAGTTTGGCAAATGGAAGAGCACAGAGATATTGAAATCCTCGTAGTATACCCACGTCCTTACTCTGCAGTACATTTTGGGCCCGTCGGTATTGATTATGATAGTAAACTCCTACTTTTGGATTGGATTTAGGATCAAAATTCTCGCGAGCAATGTTCAAGGAGACTTGTTTCAAGTACTCTTGTTAAAAAAAAATTCAGCTTTAAACCCAAAATATCCAAAAAAATCATTCAAACGGATCCGCGAAAGATGTCGAGCTCTTTGTCATCTCTCTAACACTTGTCTGACGATTTTCAAGCACCGCCCTTTACTTTTTCATATTTTCAGCAGTTTTAGAGGTCAAAAGTCGTCCAGAACGTGGCATATCTTTAACGATCTCTCGACCGTCTTTGAAGGCTTTGCACCACTCGGTGGCTTGTGTTTATTTTAAGTCGAAAATAATGGTTTGAAAAACGCATTGAAAGCGACTAGCGGTTCAGAAACCGGCCGCATAAGCAATTGTAGTTAAAGTCTTGCTTAACTGAAAGTCCTGACCTCTTTCATGGCTAATAGAGCAAATAAATGGCATAAATCAGTTAGACTAGTAAATCAATTGGAATATAGAGGCAAATTGTTAGAACTGATAAATCAAAGACTACTACTACTACAGAAAAATGGTTGGGAAAATTTGAAAGTATTTGATATGATCTAACGAAAAAGCAAACTTGTGCTGGAATTAGACGAAGTCTAGAAATAAAAAAAATATTTTTTTCTAAGTTTGGTTAATCTTTTTTTAAATTGGTTAATCAAGAATATATCAACAATAGAATTTTTCAAAATACAAATTATTTTCAGAGATATGTATACGTTGGCATCCAAACTGTTTCGGGCGAAACTGAAACTTTAAGGGTTTTTTCTCTATACTGTTTTTTCCAAAACGATATCCACCAAATCTCAGGTTCTACTGAACCGATTTATCTGCAGATTTTAGAGAGTCTTCTTTAAAGACTTGTCTATGCCTGGAACTGGTCATATCCACCTACATCAATTTTTACTACTTTTAAAAAATTCGAAATAGTCACAAAAAAATGTTTTTAAGACACTTCAAAAGTAGCCTGAAGTTCATTGCTTTAGACTAGAATACCCCTTTCAAAACAGTAAAGGACTGAAATATGACTGCGAAATTTATTTAGTATCTACTCCTGATTCAGTAGAGCCCACGTTCTCTGAAGTGTTTTGGAATAAAAATTATTATGTCATACTCAGTATTCGCTAGAATCACCTTGGTCATATCTTTATGAAGCATGCAATTTAATACCAACAAATCTTATAGATCAGTTAAAAAAACGTACGAACGCTAAAGAATTGTTCAATGACCATCATCACTTATAAATAAAATATGATTTGATAAAAATATAAGATAAACTGAGCGAACACTATGTAAGTACGAAATTATAAAAAAAAATTAAAACAATAAATGATAAGGAGTATGTTATTACTTTTCTTAAGTTCTGAGGACTTAAAAAACTTAAAAAGAACGATTAAGGTGTCTTACTAAGTATTGAAGAAAATATAAAAAGTATGTCATAAAGATAAAATATAATTCAAGAACAAAAACCAGTATTTACTTTATAAAAAACAACAAAAACTGAAGAAATAAAATAAAAAAGAAATACGAAAAAAGAAAAAGTCATCAAAAGTTTTCTCTTTTATATATTTCACTGGTCCAAAATATACGATTTCAAGAAATGAGCAACTTTTATCTCAAAAGCTGGGGGACTTTGCGTATACAGAGATGGTCAAATACACATGGGTAAATCGACTCAGTTCGTCACGTGGATCATTTATATATATTTATATATATTTATATATATATATATACATATATATATATATATTTGTATTTAAGTGTGCTTACTGCCACATCCACTCAGAGAAAGATCCCAGAATCTGCGCCAACACCGAGGGATAAGCTTCTATCAAGCGTACTGTGTGAAAAATTGAAGTCCACCGTCAACAAACTGATTAGACCTCATGAGTGTGGCTTCAAACCTGAAAAATCAACAACTGACCATGAGCCAAATCTTGGAAAATACCCTTGAAGATAAGATTGACACACACCATCTCTTCGTCGATTTCAAAGCTGCTTTTGACAGCACAAAAAAGAGCTACCTTTATATCGCGATGTCTAAATTTGGTATCCTCGCAAATCGAATACGGCTGTGTAAATTGACGTTGAACAATACCAAAAGCTACGTCAAGATCGGGAAGGACCGAGCCGTTCGATACGAAACGAGTTTTAAAACAAGGCGACTCCCTATCGTGCGACTTCTTCAGTGTACTTTTGGAGAAAATAATTCGAGCAGCAGAGCTGAATAGAGAAGGTACAATCTTCTGCAAGAGTGTACAACTGCTGGCTAACGCCGATGACATCGACATCATTGCTCATAAGAACCGTGCCGTTAGTTCTGCTTTCTCCAAGTTGGACAAGGAGCGAGGCAAATGGGTCTGATAGTGAAGTTGATCAAAGACCAAACTCTACAAGTCACTTGTAATCCTCGTTCTGCTGTACGAGTTTTCGAGAGAAAGGTTCTGCGGAGGATTTATTTTCCTTTGCGCGTTGGCAATGGCGAATACCGCAGTCGATGGAACAATGAGCTGAACGATATATACGACGACGTTGAAAGCATATAGAATTAAATTTAGCATAATACCCAAAAAGAACTGGAGATTATAACTTTAGATAACAATTTTGTCTATTGTGTATACTTTGAAAGTTTAGGACGCAGTTTTGTTTACGAGTATCTTGAACATTTTGATTTTGCACCTTTTTCTTAAAGCTTTTTATCTGGTTTTCGCTTATGTATGTCACTTATATTAATACATTTTCAAGAAAAAATAACTAAAAATAAATTTAGTACCGCTAATTTGTTTTTCGCAGCCCCTTTCATTGGTTTTTTTTTTGCCCAATTTGTTTACTTTTATTTTTGTTGTTGCTATTTTTTTAATATTTTTATTTATTTTTTCATTTATTGTTTTATTTTTTTTTTTTGTTTATTATATTTGTTTGGTTATTTTTTTATTACTTATTTTTACTTTATTTTTATGTTTTTTATCTTTTAGTTAATTTTTTTTTTATCTTCACGATCACTTACCTTTTCGCTTCTGACATAATTCGCTGGGAATTTAGGCGATAGCGAGATTGACGACGTTGAGAACGGCGAATGCAGCGCCATGCTCGAGTTGCCAAAGTTGGCGAAGTTGCCAACGCTGCCATAGATGGGCGGCGTGCAGGGCGTGGAGGGTGGTGTGTGCGCAGAGCAAAGTTGCGGCAAAGACGGTGCACGAATGCGGGTATGCATTTTCAACAGCAAAAAAAAAAAACAGAAAAACACAAAAAAACAACAACGCAAAAAAACAATTTATGCACTTAAAATTAATTTACAAAAGCGCACACACGGATACATTCAAACGCATATGTATGTACCATAAGTAGGGTATTTACATAAAAAAGAGGCGCACTCGGTTGAGCGAAGCGATGGATTTGTGTTTGCGCGCGTCTTCTCAGCCTTTCCACCGACTTTCTATAAACAATTTGTATTATTATTATTGCTGTTGTTGTTGTTGTAGCGCTTAAAAGCGTTTGGCATTGCGGTGACAACAAATTTGAATGGCGTTTTTTTTAATTGACGGCATTGAAGCGCGCATTGATAAGCAGCGCGCCGCCAATGCACTAAAATAACGGTGGTGGCTTTGGCGAACACAAGAGCGAGAGTGCAGCGAACGCAAGCGAGTGTGTACAAGAGCGTTTGCGACTGTCAGGTGGGCTGGCTGCTGGTACAGCGGCGGTCAGGTAAGTAAGTACGCGTTGCAGGGCTTGACTAAGCGGGCGCTATATTGCCACTGTAGAGGAGAGCAAACTTTGTACAGAGACGCAGTTTTATGGTTTGTATCCGAGTCACTTACTAGATTTAATTTTTTCATTCACTAGTATTATTTTTTAATATTTCCACATAATGCTATTTTTTCACAACACTGTGGGCACGCAAAAAAAAAAAACAAATTAAAGGCAAAACACAATAACAAACAAATTAGGCACACCACCGTAAGCATAGACAATCGTCGGTCGTCGGAATCGGTAAATTCTAACTACGCGAACCGTGAAATGCACCCCTGCGTGCCGCACCACAGCGCCGCACGTTCCAATTGCGATTGTGCTGTGAGGTAATCTTAGTCAGAAATTAACGCCGGACACGATCCGCGGTGATGACTGAGTGGCGACGCTTGTTGCTGCGGTTATTGTTGTACCTTACACACACTAACACATATATACATACATATGTATATACAGATCTATGTAATTATTTATATTTGTAGCTCAAACATAGCGGTTTGCAGGTAGTCCCCCCAACGTGGCGTATCAGTAATTGAATATCGCGGCGATCATGCGCCGAGGGGAGCGCGGCGGCCACCACTTTTACTCTATTCAAATTGAAATTGCAAATACAAATTATAACTTTTTTTAAATTTGATTTTATTTTTTATTTAATTTTCTTATAAACTTTGCATCACACGCTTGTTTTGCTTGTTACGCTGCGAACGCCGACAGTGAATTGTGCCAAATGGAAGCGAAAAATAATAATAATAATCAGCAAAAGTACAAGTGAACGGCAAGAACGTAAGGTAAGACAAGGTAGAAGAAAAAATTAAAAAAAAAACAACAAACAAATACAAATTAACAAAACACAATCGCGACAGTGTCTGTAGAAACAGCAAATATGCTTAGAAGAGAGTAAGGAAGCGGAGCGCAAGACTAAAAGTGATAAGCGCAGAAGGCTTGAGTGTAATGATGTACATACATATGTAGGAAGGCATATATGTATAAATGAATATACGTAATATGCGAGGTGTAGTATTGAATAATATTCATTGAATAATCACACGGTCAACATTTGCAAAGACCACTGAGAACAGAGCTGTAGTGAGGAGGGTACCAACGATGTGTGATATATCATAGAGCGGTAAGCATCATGGCTGAATCGCAGCTTAAAACAGATCAACAAAACTAACTCCAACAAAGCTTCCAAATAGTTGGCTTTTTCGTTCAATATACATACATACATATGTACATATGTATGTGAATGTAAGTATGAAAGGCGCTAAGGTTATTAATGTAGGTGCTAATTTAAAGACAATAAAGATACGAAACTTATGTATAAAATTTACGTAAACGGTGGTGCTAAATAATATTTCTTTTTGCTTTATTTATACTTAAAATTAAATTTTTTTAGTAAACAACAATAAATCTGCTGAACAATTCAAAATTTTATATTTTTAAGTCATACAAAATACTTGATATATTTTTAATAACACAGTTGTATTTTTAAACATAATTCAAGAGATCGTTTGAACAACTTAAAACTTTTAAAGACAGAAAGTTAGGACATACATATGTACATACACATGTACATACATATGTATGTGCTTAGAACTTTAGAAAAAACTAAAAACAAAATGCAGAAAAATTATAAAAATCTACAAAAAGTATTCAAAAAATTAAAGGAAAATTTAAGAAATATTTCTAATATAAAAAAAAAACTTTTAGAAATCTTAAAAAGAAAACCTTTTAAAAAAAATTAAAAACAAAAACTTAAAAAATTAACAAAAAACTTGTAAATAATTAACAAAATAGTACTTAGAAAAATAACAAAAAAAAATTTATAAAACTTACACAAATAAAAAAATTTTAAAATTAGGAATTTTAAGAAAACTAAAAACCACACTTCAACAAAATTACAAAAAAATGTTAAAGACTTTTTTTCAAATAAAACAATTGGAAATTTGAAAATTAAAAAAATAGTGAAAATAAAAAAAGGCATAATTAAAAAAAATTTGATACATTAAAAAATTAGATATAACACAAAACTTTTAGTAAAATTAAAAAAAAAATGGGAAAATTAAGGGACAATTTTTTCGGAAAATTAAAACAATATATTTAAATAAAAAAAAAAACATTTTACATTTACACATATTAAACAAAATTTAAAGAGTTTTAAAGAATTTTTTTTTAATAAAAAAATTTAAAAGTTGGAAAAGTTAAAAAAATGGGAAAACTAAAGAAAAATAAATTTTATACAATAAAAAATTCCATACAACTAAAAACTTTTTGAAAATAAATATTATCAAAATTGGGAAAATTTAAAAAATATTGGGAAAGATTTAGAAAAATTAAAAACCCATTTTAGTGAAATTTCTAAAACAACTTACAACTATTAGAAAAATTAAAAAAACGCAAAAAAAACGATATGGAAATATTTAAAAAAATATTAAAAATTAAAAAAAAATATTAAGAAAAATTAGATACAGAATAAAAAAAAAAACTAGTAGAAATTTTTTAAAATACAACAGGACATACAACAACATCCAGCTTATAGAAGAATTAAAAAAAATGGAAAAATTAAATTAATTAAAAAAAAAAAATAAATAATTTTAAATAATTTAAAAAAATAAATAATTAAAAAAATAATAATTTAAAAAAAAACAGGAAAAAACATAAAACTCACAAGTTTTGGAAAATAATCAAAAAATTTTGAAAAAACAAAAAACTTGAAAAAAAAACAATTTAGAAAACCTAAAAAAATTTAGAAAAATTGGGAAAATTAAAAATATTAAATTTGAAATATTAATTTGAGAGACCTAAAAAAAAAACAAAAAAAATAAGAAAAATTAAAAAACACTTGGGGGAAAAACTATTAGAAAACTTAAAAAATCAAAGAATAACCACCGATTGAGTTAAAATTTAAAAAAATTAGTTTCAAAGTTTATTGTGGGAGTTTCAAACATCCACTGGACGGCTATGTACTCTAATTTTTTTAAAATTTATTTGTTAAAATTGTATTATTGATCAAATGTAAACATAATTTTCTATATTATATAATTACTTTATTAACAAAAAAATAAAAATCATCGAAAAAAATATCTGAAAATCAAAAAAAAAATGGAAAAAACTATAAAATGCTTAATTATATTACTTTTTTATTATATTAAACCGTATATTAAAAACAATCATACTTGTATAAAAAAATTCCTGATTCTTATTATGAGTATATGTATATATTAGGACCACCTTAACTTTAAAACAGAAATTTCGTTAAACTGCGCCAATATACGGAATAATTGAGGAACAAAACACTACGCAATAAAAACCAGTTGCTTCTCAGAGGAATGATTAATACTAATAGTCTATTGCTATTTTTGCAGCGTTTTGCTAAACAAAAAGGAAAATATTTACATTGAGAACGTTAGAGACTTCCACTTTTACTTAATATGATTAGCGCGCAAATAGAAATGTTTACAACTTTTTTAATATTTTTAAATATTCTTCGTGAGTCTGTCTCTATGACGTAATTCTCTACAGATATTTATGAATTGCTAGTTTTTATTCTCTTCTAAGTTCGTGTTCTCTACTTTTTTTTTATCAGCGGAAATTTGAAATCACTTGCGCTTTCCTTCACCTTTGCGGCCTTAGTTTACAACTAAATTGATTGCTGACTAGATGAAACACGCGTACAAACTATTTGCTGTGGTTTTAAAGACAAAATAGCTTAAGTCGATTTATAGAAATTATGAGAAGAGTGCTTTAATGAACGTTTTCAGCATTGTAAAACATAAATTGTACGGAGGTTAGACACTTTAAAAATATTCTCAGAGCAGAAGAATGTAAAAATCATGACTGATGAGCTGAGTTTGTTGCCATATAGCATTGAATTTCAGTGACTGCAATCGGTATATTGATTATTTATAAAATGTATTGCATGTCATTTCATCTCGTGACTATCGAAAACATGCAAACGGCTTCTTTTTATTGAAAAAAGTATATACATAAGTATATATATACAAATATATAAGTAAATATATTTTTCAAGCACAATACATTACTCGTGTGTGTTTTATCACCTTTCATTGCTGATAAGTAGTAATTTCTTTGCTTTTTAGCCGCTTTATTGCCATCATTTAGATATGAAAACAAACATTAGGAAAATAAGATTGCAAAAAAACAAGAGTTAGAGCAAAAATGATAAGTAAAATATCAAAAGCCATACATCATTTATTGAGACGCAATGACCTTCACACATACATATAGTACAAACACACGTACATGTACATGTACATATGTACATAAAAGCTGATGTGCATAAGCAAATCGATTCATTACATTTCGCCGTTAGGTTGAGTAAACTGAGGGTTTTGTTTTAGCTTGACTTATTACGCCTTTTTTGTTTCCCAATTTCACTTTCTCTGTGAAATTTAGTGCCTTAATCAGTTTTCGTGTGTGTTTGTGTATGATTTTGATGACCGAATCGCAATCGCCTGCTGTGTTTTCATATTTCTCTAACCTTTGTTACTTAGCAGTTGCTAAGTTTACAACTCAATCAAGTAGAAGCCCACCAACGAGCAATAATTGCGTCATAAAAATTTATTATTTTTTAAATTAATGCTTATTTTGTTAGAAAATTTAAAAAATAAATTTGAAATAAAAGATATATACATATGTATATGATAAAAATGGAGACTGCTCAAAATTAAAAATGAAATAATTTCTTTTCTCTGACTATTTTTATTACTATGTTTTTACTGACTAATTTTTTTAAATTAATTTTTAATTGATATTTTTTCATTTACTAAGTAATAATTAATATGTAATATTTAATAAAAAAAAATATTAACACATTTTATTAATTAATTTACTAATTTTTCTAATTACTTTTTTTACAAATTTTGTTTTTTTTTTTATTTATATTGTTTCCAAAAACAGTTAATCAATTACTATTTTTTAATTTATTTAATTTTGTTAATTAATTTACTAATTTTTTCAAATTAAGTTTTTCCCAAATTTTGTTTTTTTTTTCTCAATTTATTTTTAATTCATATTTTTTTCCATTACTAATCAATAATTAATATACTGTTTAATTTTTTTAAAAATTATTTTAAATAAACTAAAAATTTAATGAAAATAAAAGCTAGTGAAAATGAAAAAAAAAATAATTTTAACAATTTTTTTAAATTAATTTACTCATTTTCTCAAATTAATTGTTTTACTAATTGGTTAAAATTAATAAAAATGAAGACTGTTGAAAGGGAAACAATTATTTTAATTATTATGAAGAAATTTATGAATAAATAAAATTAATAATTTTTAAAAATTTGTTTTTTTACTAATTAATCAAATTAAATATTTTGTTTATTAATTTACTTTTATTAATTTTTTTTGTTATTGATTAATTTTTAAATTTTTTTGTTTTGTTTTTAATTTTAAAATTAATAAAAAAGGAAACTCGTATTAAGGTGAAAAAATATATTTTACTTAGCATGAGCAAATTTTACTAATAATAGTTAATTTAATACTTTTTTCTAAACATTACTATTTTTCAATTATTAAAATGGAGACTGATGAATAAAAAAAAAATATTTTTATCAAAATTATTAAATTTTATTAATGAATTAGGTATTCTTTCTAATTAATTTTTTTAACTATTTATTATTTTTTTCACAATTAATAAAAATAAAGATTATGGCGAAAATAATTTTTTTTTTTTTAATTAATTTAGTACTTTTTTAAATGACTTTTTTATTAATCATGTTGTTCCTTTCAAAATAAATAAAAATGAAGAGTGATGAAAATAGTTTTTTTTTTAATTAATGTTAAGAGATTTTATTAATTACTTTGTTAATTTTTTCAAATTAAATTAATTTTATTTAGTTTTTTCAATATTAAAATTGATAAAAATGGAAGCTGGAGAATTTTTTTTTTTAAATGCGAACAAATTTTATTAAATAATTTATTAATTTTTTCTGTATTTTCTTCGTAAATATTTTTAATAGTTTTATTTTTACTTTTAATTAATTTATTCTTTATACATATTATTTTTAATTTTATTTTTGTAATTATTTTTTTAAATATTTTTTTAAATTAATTTATTTTGTAGACTTATTTTTTTTAATTATTTATTTTTTAATTATTATTATTTTATTAATTTTTTTTTATTGAAAACCAAAGCAAAAAGTGGCGAAACCTCAACTTTAAAAGCCAGAATATGCTTTTAACTGAAAAATATATTTTTCTCATAAAATTTATCTAGCTACCGAATTTTCCACCCATATATACCAAATACATATGTATGTATGTATATATGTACATACTTAGTTTAATCCAAAAACAAAAAAAGAAAAAACACACACATCTGATTCAGCACTCCGGTTGCTGTCCACAATGTTGCAAGCGCGTATTTGTAGTACGTTGCACGTTTGCTGCTTTTGGAAACATGTTCTGGCGTTTAATGAGAATTTTGGTCAATGACAAATACAAATAAACATATGTAGAACGAACGAAGTCAATAGACTGCAAAGCATTTCGGGCGTTGATTTGCAGAAGTGCATATATATTAATAGGGTGGTACTAAAATGAGTGAAACATATTTTTTACATTTTTTTTGTAACAAGGACGTCTAAAAGACGTTTATTATATGAGTGTTTTTAATTTAGTTTTCAAATTAATATTTTTCGGCGTCCTCGCGAAGATTTTCTTCTTACGAATGAGAAATGTTCGATCGAAGCTGAACACTTTAATAAAACTCAGAGCAAAACTCTATTTTTAGATCTGCCCAGAGGCTTTAAATTGAAACAAAGTTACATAGATTTAATTCCCCTTTAAACTAAGTCGTTTTGTAAACAAATTTTTTAAGTAAGTTTTGCACTTTAAGAACTTATATAGGGTTGCCATTTATTTAGAAATATTTTTTTTTTATTTTGAATTTTTTAGCATGTACATGACCTAATATTTTTCCATTTTAGTAATTATTAGTATTGAAATTTGAGAGAATTGTTTTTCGTAAAATACAAAACTAAAATAATAAAAAATTAAAAAATAATAATAAGGTTTGAGAAACATAACTGTAAGCCTTTATCTCGTTTATTCGTAGCAACCGCAATGGTCGTTAGAAAACACACACAAATTTTTCCACATTTTCCGCTTGACAGCAATCGAACAAACATGGCGGTGCTGGCGGTGACGGTGTCAAAAGCACAGCCATCAAACGACATTTGTTGTATAATAACAACAACGGCAACAACAAGAAGCAAGACAAAAACACTCTAACATCAAAAAATCGAGGTCATTGCGAAAATCAACAACAAAACACAAGACACATAATAATAATTGTAAAATGTACAAAACCACCACAACAACAAAAGCAACAAATTGGAAAAAATATATAAAATCACAGCACGGCCGCTTAAGCGAAAAACTTTGGAAAGGTTTGCAGAAAAAAGCAGCAAAAAATGGAATAAAGCAATAACAACAACAAAAAAAGAGAAAAAAACAAAAAAACGGAAAATACAACAACAAAAAGGAAAAAATAACAACAAAAGGGTAAAAATTACAGCAAACAGGAAAAACAACAAGAAAAAGGAAAAAACAACAACAAAAAATAAAACACAACAACAAAAGCAAAAAATCACAACAAAAAATACAAAAACCGCAGAACAAACAACCTGAACACGGAACAAGGCAAATTGTTTGAAAAGCGCGATAAATAGGAAGAATTAGAAAGAACATTAATACGTGTGATTTTAAGCCATGAGAAAGAAGCAAAGTATGAAAAAGAGGCAACAACAATTACAAAAAGTACTAGCAGCACCTGCATATTTTACGGCTGTCAGAAAAATAATGAAAATTGCGAAAATCACAAAGCGAATAACAATGTACAGGCAAAGTGCAAAAAACGCAAAAATAAAAACAACAAAAATAAAAAATAACAAAAATAGAGAAACAACCAAAATAAAAAAAACAACACAAAACTGAAATAGTTCAAACGTTCATTATAGTAAAAAGCATAAACCACAACAGCAGCAACAACAACAAAAGCAATGCAATCCAATTAAAACGCCGTTTACAGCGATTTTGTAACGCAAGTGTTGTTTTTGGCTTTTTTTGCTTGCTTTAAAATTCAATTTTTACACATTTCCAACAAAAATAAATATTTATAATTTTTCGCATATACACTTGCTGATTATTTTTAATACCGTTCAAATCGTTGAAATAAGCAAAGAAATATTTTTAAATTTCATACAAATTTTTAAAATATTTTTTTGGCATTTTTCACAGCACAAAATATACGCCAGCATTCAAGCGTTCGCAGCGCAAAGCGTTGAAGCAGCGCCGAAAATTCACCGATACACTGTTATTGTTGTTTTTACCGATTTTTCAAATTTTTAACAAACGTTCGGCCAATTTGTAGGCGGTGGGCGGTGAGGCACTAGGCACAGCAAATATATCAGTATAAACGGCCACGTTTGGTAGTAGAGTACCACAGAACTGCGAATGGAGTACCGTACCGGCGCGCGTACACAGCCACTGCTCGTGTGAATTCGAAATGAGTCTGAGGCAAACAAACACAGGCGGCCAACTGATCGTTAGTATCAGCGACTAGCAGGCAACAAGCGCCACATATTCAGCTGGCCAAGCCGTGCCACCAAACGCCACAGCCACAGCCACAGCCAGAGCCAGAGCAAACGAACGCAGAGCAGACACAGACACAGCAACAGCGCCACAAAACGGCAACAACAACAGCACAGCAAAGTAAAAGGAATACAGCAAATAGTACAAAAAAAACACAACAAAAGTTGGGGAGACAACAACAGAGCGCGATCGTCTCGAGTGAGCGGGCAGAAAAATGCCTGAAAATAGGAAAATAAATGTTGAAAAAACAAAAACACTGATACAGCAAATAGACTCCAGCGCCGAAAATATATGCCTCCCTCGCCTGCACAGCGCCACAAAAGAGCAACGCTGAGCGTTTGAAAAAAAAAACACTAAATATTAAAATAAAATTATAAAAACTAACAATGTAAAAGAAACAGTTGGAATAGAGCTCCACAAACACACACACCGATGCGGTCGCGCTCACACTTTTTCCACATCATCACCGCAGCTTTTCATTCAAGCACAGATCACGCCAACTGCGGCAACACAAACAAAAAAAACAAATACTGGAGAGGAGTAGAGTGGAGTGTAGTGCAACAACAACAAGCGCAACAGAAATTGTACTCTGGGAAATTTGCAGTGTGCAGCTCTCCAGGGCAACGCGTTCGCATTAGAAGGCCTGACTTTTGCCGCTGGGAACAGCAAACAAGTTAGCTGCGTGCGCTTGCCGTTGAAGAAAGTTGCTCCCCAAACACACATACATACATAAATGACAAACGTTTTATGCTCTTCTCCACTGAAAGTCGCTCTGCTGTGTGCTTGCTTCGTTTGTCTCTTCTAAGTGTTCGTGGTTCGTGCGCGATCAGCTGTGCGTTCAGCAAACACTCGAAATTGTTCGGAGGCGCTTGTTTATTGCGAAAGTCTTTCTCGCGCTCTTTCACTGCTGTTTCTCATGTGTTCGTGTGATTTTTTGGTTTTTTGTTAATTTCTAGTTATTGCTTCTTGCTTAAGTGGCATTTGCTTTTATAACAAGAGACCCACCAATTGTTTATTTGGTATTGCAATTGCATTAATTATATGGGGAAACGTGGCGTGCGTTGAACTTGAATTTTTGAATGCAAACAAAATTGTTCGAAATGTGATTCGGTTGGAGAAAAAACATATATTTTGTTAGAGATGACACATTTTATTTCAAGAATTGGACCAACAATTTTGACTTAGAACTATAATTGGACGAAAGATTTAATTTTAAAGAGGATAGATCATTGAAACCCTCAACGAGATGGACTAAATCCAATTTTGTCGTTGAAAACCTTTTGAAAGTCATTTTGAAAAACTTTTAAGTTCTCGAAGCATCAAAAATGAACTATTGTTAAAATTAGACTTTAATCTATAGAAATTTTAAACGGGTATGTAAATAAATCTAGAAAAAACTAGCTGTGTTCTAGAATGATTTTATGTTTAAGCAAATCTAAACCGATAGAAATATGTCAGAACAGCAGTTCATATATTTATAACGACCAAACTATCATAAGTTTTCTAGAGCTTTAAGCTTCTCCTCTTGGCCTTGAACCACTTGAGAATTAACTAGCTTCAATCTTCTTTTACAGATCCTTCTTTATAACTGCCATCCTATAAGGCGGTTCTGAAAGTACCTGAGAAAGATTTTTAAGAAAGTATTATATTACAGTGTTGTGAATCGATAGCTAGTGTAACATTTCTGCGGTTAGTTACACTTTGCTATCACAGAACCTAATATCACAAAAAGCAGGAAATTCTCTTTGGAGATAAAATTGATTGGAAAATGAAAGATGTTCAACAGAAGCATGCTTATGTACTTTACTATCCCGTTGGCTAACCCTTGCCTCGCTCACATCGGAATGGGACCTAGTTGGATCTTCATTGTGTTCCAATGGATCTCGGGTGCGTTTAGCAGGCGGTGGTGGACGATCAGTTCATGTGCGACTGTGAGTTACTTCTGTCCTAGAGAAAACGTAAAAGATCTACTGAGCTACTTGCCCTGAGCAAAGTTTATCTTGCCACAATCATAGAAGTTCTTACTAGACTCTATCTAATAGATATTCAAGCAGTAAGGCCGAAACTTCGGACGCTATAGTTGTCAAAAAAAGTTGTATGGAGGAGCGTGGAGTGGAAACATCTAGGCACTTTCATTTTCATTGTCTAGCCTTTTCACGACTGAGGCTGAAACAACTCAGTAGTTTTACCTTCGGCGAAACGAAAACATAGTCGAAACTGAGTTTAGCCATCTCAATAAATCTATGATAGGCTCAAAGCGGTTTGCCGCTTTGTAAGAGTCTTATGATCCAGTGCATAGGAGTTTTTAGGTATCACAAGGGATCGGCGTGCTATGGTGTCCAAGTGAGATCCCTCATAAGATCGATCTTTTAACCTAACCCTAACTGAGCAATAGTCTGAAAGCCTCAGACAGCTCATTTTATCCCCTTTTAGACAAGAATTATTCCGTCATGGTGCAAAGCTGGATGATATTGATCGAAAATACATATTTTAGATAAGTTTGGAGCTAGTGCGACACTGCAATGCGTCCTTAAATAAGCGTTAAAGCAAGTGTCGGTAAGAGTTATCTCATGTAAGGTAAACACGAAGCTAACTCGGAAGTGTTTCGGCTATTTACAAAGTTATTTAAAGTATAAAATACAACATTATCTCACTAAAATTCATTAGTCATCATTTAGGCGCTTTAACGAATTTTATATGACCTTCACTCATCAGCAAATTTTATGTGTGCCTCCTACGAGATTCCCTCCGAACCTCACCTAACCTCTACTTTCTTTTATTATTTATATATTTTTGAAAAAGTAATTAAAACCAAGCAAAGACATAAAATCTCCCACTTTTTGTTTAATATAATATAATGTATCATTTTCATTTAAGCGAAATTACGCTTTTCTTAATAAAACCGTTTCGCCGCTAATTTTCACGAGAGAGGGAGAAAAAAATTAAATGAAAATCGTACGAAGGCGTGCAAAGAAAACGAAAGTTCAATGCGGTGTGAAATTATAACAACGCCCACCGTGACGATTTCCAACGCTATGCGAAGCCAGTCGGCGAAGTCAGTCAGTCGGCTGGTTAGCCAGGCAGGCGGCGTGAAAATGTGAGAGAGTGCCAACGCGAAGTGAATGTGTTTTCAAAGAGTTTTATTTTTTCCGACATCTGTTTTTTTATATTTTTTTGAATTTATCAGCACTGCGTTGACGCCCCCACAATAGTAACGAGAGACAGGTGCCGGTATCAGCTTACAAAGTAATGACCAAAAATAATACAAAAATAATGAAAAATTTTCTTTTAAAATGTACAAAAGACAGATTTGTAATGCCTAATGGAGTTGATAATATAATAATTAAAAATAACTCACTTCGGTTATAAGAGCGTGTCGCATTGCTTGCTTGGGAATGCTTTCGAGTAGAGTAGCTCTGAAGCTTGGAATATCACTAACAATGACATGAGAAAATCGCAATTGGGATTCAAAAATGTTAAAACAATAAGATAATCTGGAGAATTTGCAAAACCACTGAAATTACTGTATTTGAAGTGGGTAAATAAGTATCTTCCAAATTTTTGAATTATTAAAGGACAGGGTCAGTATTATTGTACATCGAAAGCAAGACTAATATGTAAGATTTCTCATTTAAAATCGGCGAAAAGTTAGGCTGGCTGTCGGGAACTTTCCTACAGCTCCATTTTAGGCTTCCTGACTACTGCCGCAACTTCTAACTAGAGGTGGCTGCCGTAAAAGTAGTAGTAGATGGACGTCTGGATTGAAGCCACCTTCAGAGTGGTGACTATTTATTATGATAGCAGGGCAGCGATGATAGGTTTGAACTCGCTGATCACACGCTCCAGACTATTGGAAGGATGTCTAAACTCCTTATCTCTAGCCGCGAGCTACTATATGATTTGACTGGTTTTGTTGCATGGACTCAGCGGTACTGCAGGAAACTGCAAGGCTGTTGAATGAAAGGACAAGTACTTCAGTCTCAATAACTGCGGATTGGGAATGCGTAGGAGCTCCGCTGACTGCTGATGGTTCACTTTCAGACAAGCTTGGCAAGCTTTGGTCAACTACCAGCAGCTTTGCAGTCGCACGGTTCTTCTGCCCCATAGTAAATAGTAAGATCTTTAGTTTACTCTGCGACCTTAGCAAAGTCCGTCTTTCAGTGATCGTAGGAGTTATAACTGGACACTGGCCGATCGGGATGCATGCAGTAAAATCTTACCGGACGCCAACTGCGTTAGACGTTTGGAGGATGATGAGATAGAAGAATAATTTCAACACTTCCACTTCGAATGTCCAGCTTTCGCCAGATCGAAGCAAAACATCTCGGATCTCACACTTTTAGACGGCTAGTTAAACTAGCGGTTTTATAAATAAAGCATTCAAGCAGATTTGCGTTAGATTCAGGGCTTTTTGCAGATAACTGATATTCAACTACAGGAGTGCTTCGTCTAGTTTCATAAAGAACTGTATACAACAGGTGAAGTGTGAAACTCCGTCATGCTGAGAGATCAACCAAACCTAGCCAAGAGTAACTTAATAATAAATACTGATAATCGAAATGCCTTTAATCGTATGAACAATACTTATGGAATACTGCTGATCGGTATAAAATAATATAATATGATTTCTTTTTGAAGTTATCTTTTCTTAATGAAGACTATTGCCTCTAGATTGAAAGCATGCGAAAACATCAATTTTTAATGAATGAATTTTATTTTTGAACTCAATCCCATAAAGATTAACAATCGATCGACATTTTTTCCATACTTATGACATTTGATTTGTGGATTAAACTAAGTCATCTATCACAGTTTTCATTTTTCTTGGCAGAAAGTCGAACGCAACGCGAACGCCGCTGGAATCAAGACAAATCCGTAACCAAACACGTTTCACCTTTGAGACTTTGCGTTCACCGGCAACACAGCAACAAAAAACGACGCTGAGTGAATGGTGTATGTGTGTGTGTGTACTATGGATTTGCAGCTGACAATTGAGTTCAGCTTGTTGTCAAAGAGAAAATCGCCATTAAGTGTTGCAAGTTGCACGCGGCATGCAACTGGGCGATATTGATGACAACAGCGGCGACAATGATGGGGACGCCGCCAATGATGATGATGATGACGACAACAACGAGTACAACATTACGGCAATACCAATGACAATGACAAAAGCAACTGTGGCAACAATAGCAACAATGACAACAACAATGACATAAACAACAACAACAATGCCAAACACAATGGCATGAAAAATAAAAACAGCAACAATGATAACAACAACAACAATGACAACAACAACAGTAATGGCAACAACAGCAATGACAACAGCAACAACAACAACAACAACAACAACAACAACAACAACAACAATGACAACAACAACAACAATGGCAACAACAACATCGTCACCAATGACAAAAACAACAATAACAATGTTAACAACAACAATAACAGTGTTAACAACAACAATAACAATGTTAACAACAACAATAACAATGTTAACAACAACAACAATGTTAACAACAACAATAACAATGTCAACAACAACAACAAAAGTAGACAATTGCAATTTTATCGCACCATTCATTTGCCAAAGCCACCGTTTGGTTGTTGTTGTTGGATGCTGGTGCGAGTGTCGGAAAAAGTTGTCTAACAACGACAATTCCGCCGTCGCTGCCACTGTCTTTATACATATCTGTTGTTGATGAAAGGCAACAACATTGCACACACCGCAACTAACAAACAAGCGCAGAACAAACCCAGATAAATCAAAGCTCCAGCAAAACACACGGGATATCCACTCGATAGATAGATGGATGGAAAAGTAAGTGACTACGCTGAGGCGATCGCCAGGCAGTGGTGTACGATAATGCAGCGGGAAAGGAAGCAGCAAAAACGCCGCAGAAAAATCTATGTGAAACAGAAAACGCCACAAATGCGTTTACATTTCTAACCGCTTTGGATTTCCAGATTTGCATATGAGCTCATGCACAAGCACACCAACACACCTACATCCACATTTCTTTACGTATTACACTCATTAGAGTGCATTGGCATTCGCATGCGACCGATCGCCGCAGACAATTGTGCGGTTTGTGGTGTTGGCAGCAGCGTCTAACGATTCCAAAGCTTGGCAGTGATCACCGCTTAGCGTCGCATGCGATCGCCACAGAACCGAGGCTGAGCTGTAAGACAATCGCGCTCATTGTTGTCGGCGGGCGGCGCGGTGGAGGTGGTGGCGTTTTGCATATGCGAGAAATGGCTTGTGCAAAGAGAAAATTCTTTACTCCAACGCCATTAGTGCAGTTTAATAAAAGTTAATCACATTTTTTATAACTTCATTAATTTCAATGGGAATTAAATAGAAAATAATAAATTTTAATGGATATTAAAGCAGAAAATGTGCAGCTGCAGCGCAGTTTTAGAAATATTAGGACTTCTGTTGGCAAAATACTGCCATTACTTGAAGCTCGTAGTGGTTGATAGTCTAAGAAAAAAAATAAAATGAAACATATATTTGAAAATCTTACTCTAATCTTCGAACCTCCTGAGCTGAGCTTGTGCAAGACCTGAAGCTGCTCGACCTTCTCAAGCGACATCTCTTTGCTCTATGGGCTCTTGAGAAGTTCTAAGAAGATCCAAATTTTGTTCAGCGATGAGGTCCATATCTGGCTCAATTGGTATGTAAACAAGCAAAATTGATACATTTGGGACGAAGAGCAAACCGAAGAGATTCAAGAGCTGTCATATCATACAGAAAAAACAACGGTTTGGTGTGGTTTGTGGGCTGGGGGAATCATTGGTACATATGTATTTCTTCAAACATGATGCCAGTGAAAACGTTACCGTCAATGGCGACCGTTACCGCGCCATGATAACCAACTATTTGATGCCTGAAAATGAAGCTCGTGTTCTGGGCGACATTTGGTTTCAACAAGACGGCGTCAATTCTCACATATCGCATCAATCAACGGATTTATTGAGAGAAAACTTCGATGAGCAGTTAATTTCACGTTGGGGCGGGCGATTGTGCATCAAGATCGTGTGATATCACACCGTTAGACTTTTTCCTGTAGGAATGTGTAATGTCTAAAGTCTATGCAGACAATGCCGCTTCGATTCAGTTCTTGGAGCAAAACAACACGCGTTTCATTCTCCAGTTACCAGTCGAAATGCTCGACGAGTAGTCGAAAATTGGACTCCACATATGGACCATCTGAGACGTAGCCGAGGACAATATTTGAAAGAGATAATCTTCAAAAAATAAATGCCAAAGCATGTTATTTCGAAAGAAAATAAACATTCCCCATTAAATTTGAAGTTTCTGTATTTTTTTCTTTAAAAAAAAGAAGAGAAGAGAACCTTGAGTATACTCCGACGTTTCCTTTAAGATGTTACAAGCATAGTCAATCTCTAAAAAATAAAATAGGGTTAATAGATCTCGATTACTTATAGCAAATAGAGAGATGAATAAATGGTAAAAAACATATAGTTTAATTGAGAGACAATAATGTAGAAAACGGTAAAGTCATTCGAAGACAGACATAGCTAGCCAACAGTTTTGTTACAATACCATACCGCAGAATAATAGAAAAGGTAATCTCGACACTCCACTCTCAGAATGAATAGGTGATACTTATGCCATTAATTTATTAAGGTTGGAACCTATTGACCACCCCGATCGGTACTCAAATTACTTGAAACGCATTTCATGCTTAAATTACTGTATTCAGATCTTTTCTATACGACCTGAACTAAACTTTTTCAAAAAAAAATCCGAATAACACAATTTTACAATAAGTTTGGCGATATCTTAAAAAGTTCTAAAATTTCTACTTTTCTCAGCCTTACCAAACACTATTGAATAATGTAAACAATACCTGCGCTCTCTAAGCATAAGAAATAAATAAATTTGTATATTTGTGTACTCACCCGATCGACCAGTTGCTCATCGTTGCGTTTACGGCGCGCTGGAGCGCGTACAATGCGCCCATCTGTAGAATCCATTATGGCTAGTCCAGTTCCCCTCTGTTAAAATGACGCTCTACTGCTACTATTTGAGCTCTTCACTACGTTTTTGCTGTTTGGAACTTATACCGTGATCTCTTATACGATCGTGTGTTGACAGTGCGATGTTCCACAAGCAGCATGTACAATACACGAACCTCGCGTTGAAAACACTTCGCTATTTAAACCAACGTTGCTCACACTGCAGTATCGACAGTGGTGGTACGTGAGTTAGGGTTTGTGTCACTGCTAATTATAACAGCTGTGTCATTTCATAAAAGGTGTTTTCAGGTAGAGTTGTTGTCTTCGATTGACTGCTCGTGGCTGTGGAACATATCTTGAGTGCGTGGTTTCTTTATCTGCTTGTATTCCAATTATGTATGACTTCTCAAGCGGTTTAAAATTTCTTGTTTATTTTTTTTTATTTAATGTATTCTCTTTTTGTTTTCTACAGCGTCCTCGCGTTATTCTTTTTTTACTTTTCTCCACAATTTTTTGGCAGTTGCTTGTATATTTACTTATAATTTGACTAATTGACAACGTGTGTGACTCAGTGACTTCACGGTATCTTCTTTGTTTCGGTAGAAATATCTCTTAGTTGGAAGCCATCATTTATGCAGGAAGCTAAAAGAACAAAGAGATGAGAATTATGGTAATTAATAACAGAAAAAATATTCATCATTTAATGTTTAAAACTGGACAGGCTTTCCTTTCTGTTTACTACAGAAGACTATACAGCTGTAAGCGTGTTTGTAAGGCGATTGTCATTGCGCTGCATTAATGTTAACGCACATACTTACATATATACATACATATGTATGTACTTGAGAGTCACCACGTAATAACTGATCAACGGAAAATAACTAATTCAAACTAAATATTTATTAAAATGATAACTTTTTTTAATCAAATATTGACGAAATGTGTGCCACTTATCGTCTACAGACAATGCGGAGAAACGATAAGAGGATTTTAGAAGATGAGCGCTCTCTCTGGAAGGCAAATATGCTATTTGTGATTTAATTTGAATAATATTGAACTTAAATAGAATTTCTCCTGAAGAGACATGTAGAAACTGTTAACTAATTGATATGATAATATGATATCTAACAATTCTAATAACCTATTTTTTCCTTGTGTAACTTATGTAGAAATTCTTAATCAAGATTTACGCTGAAATATCAACAGTTCTTAATATTTATCGATTACTTTAATATCGATATTTTATCGATGTCTTTAATATCAATATTTTTTTAATTGACTTAAATATCGATATTTCTTTCATATATTTTAATATCGATATATTTTTATCAGTGACTTTAATATCGATAATTTTTTCATGGACTTTAATATCGCTAATTTTTTAACCAAGACTTTAATAACGATATTTTTGTCGAAGACTTCAATATCGATACTTTTTATCGATGACTTTAATATCGATAATTTTTATCGATTATTTTCTTCTGTAATCCACAAGAAAATTCTTGATCTTGTATAAAGAAGTCAAAAAATCGGTTTAGATAAAGCGTCATACCTTATACCAATTTCAAAGATCTATCGGAATGGAAGGAAAAACAGAAGTTCCCAAACTTTTGTACCAACTAACATAATGTGTAAGAATGATAATAATTATGCGATATTTGTATAAAAAATCATTAGGAATTTTGAATTTCACGGGCTACATGCATTCGATTGTTTTATTGCGTTATGTTGGTACTCATTTCTCTTATTTATGGTGAAGCAACCTTGGACAAAAGCAACGGTTAACGGTGGCACAAAATGTTCTCAGACGGTCGTGAAGATGTGAACGACGAGGAACGTCCATGTCACCCATGCATGTCACGACTAGACGAAAACAATAATGAAGTGAAGAAAATAGTTTTGGCAAATCGTCGAATCATCATTAGAGAAATTGCTGAGGAACTAAACATATCGATTAGCACATGCCATTAGATTTTAACCAATGATTTTGGACGGGTTGCCGAGAAGGTTTGCGTCAAAACTTTCGACCAAAAAGAGCGTCGCGTTGACATTGCTCGAATTGTGAATATTTGGTCAGAAACTATGGACTATCTGTGACTTTTTTTTTGCTTTCAAAACTGAAGAGGCCCATGAAAGTATGACGCTACGCTACGATTGAGGAGATAAAAACTGCATCGAAGGAGGCACTAAATAAAAGGGCAAAAAATTACTTTTTAAGTGCTTTGGGGATTGGAGAAAACGTTGACGGAAGTGCAATATATGTGCGGTGATTACTTTGAAGGGGACAAAACAGATATTCATGAATAAATAAATACTTTCTTAAGTAAAACAAAAGATGCGTACATCGAAATTGTAAAAAAATTTTAGCTCTAAAGTTCTAAGGTAAGATGCTGGCTTACTATCACTCTCTATCCTCTTTCAATATTTAAACACAGATATCATATTCACACTGCATTCTATAAATACTACATACCTGGATGTCATACTTGTCTATCATTCAGTTACTTGATTTCTAATATATCCAAGTTCGTCTATTATATACATAGTATATCGAGAGCAGTAACTTCAATTTAAGATAAATAAAAGAACCACAAAGACAATTGCTGGCAATGACACTCGAAAGAGAAAACCAACACAACTGTTCAAATAGGCAAGTGAGAGAAAACACCCTGTAGGAAAATAAAAACACGTTTTTGAAGAACATTTTTAGTGCAGCAGTGCTTACAGAACTAATTGACTAAGGCAAAGAATTGTAAGAAACTTCTGAAGGGCGAAAAAATTTTGACAATAAATTTTCATTTCATTTTTACATTTAATAACCCTTCAAGGTGGAGTTCTCTCTCCTCCTCTATGGATCCTGGTCGTTAACGACCTGTTTAAAAAACTTAAGCATCGTGGCTGCCGAGTAATTGCCTATGCAGACGATGTAGCACTTATGGTTAAAGGACAGTTTCTGAGTACCGTGTACGAGTTGACGCAGGGATGTCTCAGCGTCGTAACAAATTGAGCAGTCCGAAGTGGTGGGTCGCCATCCACCCAAGTAAAACCGAGATTACTAGAAGATATAAGATCATGGTGGCCGCAAATGGGAGACATCCGTCTGCAACCGGCGGATACAGTGCAATATCTACGGCTCATCCTGGATATTAAGCTTTCATGGAAGCCCCATATCGAAGAGATAGCAAACAAGGCATTGATTGCCTTATACTGCTGCAGAGGAGCCATTGGCAAAAGGTGGGGCCACTCACTGAAAGTGGTCTTCTGGTTCTACGACACCATAGTTAAGATCATTATGTTCTATGGAGTCTTTATATGATGGAGGGCTCTAGTAAAGACCACACTTGCAAAGAAACTCGAGAGCGTTCAACGGGCGGCGCTCATCAGCATGTTTGGTGCAGTAAAATCCACTCTCACTATGACACTTAATGACGTCGAAAGTTGCTATCAGACTCAAAGAATCGGAGTTCTAAAAAGAACACATATCTGAACACTCGGAGGTCCTCACTTGCTTTGGCTTCATACTGGATCACTTGGATCATGGAGTCGCCAAACCGATTTTTGGCGGCTCTTTCTCTGCCTACATATGTACCAAGGAGAGAGTTGTGGGGGGAAGAAGTTGTTGGAGGAGAGGGATTGGAAGCTTCTTTACGGACGGGTTAAAACTTGAAGTGGAAGTTTGGCCAGCGCTGAGAAACTATCAGTACAAAAGCTTTTGTCTCAAGACCTAGTAAAGGTCTTTTAGGAGGTCTAGCCTTAAACACTTGGGAGCGCATACCTTCAGACATTCCACCGAATTGGCGGGAGTGGCAATTAAACGTCTGTCCAAATTTAAGCGTTTTGCTAATTTATAAGTCCGAACACAGGAGTTCATCTTTTCTATGACTTCACAAAGGACTACATATAGTAGTCCACGTGCGATTTTTGATCCGTCATCTAACCAAACTTAACCCCCTTAGGTCGCATCAAGCATTCCATGCTTGCTCTAACCCATTGACTGTATACTCAATAATACCAATTTGAGCTCAATTAGTCTTCAAGAAATAAAACACTCGCCATCTCATAAAACTGCAACTCTTTAATATCTATAAAATTTCCCAAAGGGTCTTTACGCAGTCACTCTCTACAGATTTATCTCTACAAGTAACTGCAAGTACATTTCAATTATTTATGCAGCATTTTGAAGGTTTGTCAAATAGATTTTGGCAAAGTACCCACTGTGCATGTGAGAACACTGCCAAATAATAAATGAGTATTGAGGAAATTCCTGTGGCAATGGCAATGTCACTGTCAGCCTGTGTTGGTAGTAACAGCCGAAACCTCGGGCGAAAATCGAAATGAAATTTTCAAGGTTGACTATTGATGAAAATGCAAAGAGATGAATGAAAGCCGAAATTAAATGGGCTGACAAGCAACAGTGAGGAGAAGGTGATGTAAAGCAAGGAGGAGGAAATAAATGAAAAATTTTGAAAATTATGATAGAGATGCAAGTGAAAATAAAATATTTCTGAAAAAGGAAATATTCAACTTGATGGTTTTGTCTTTAATGTGTTGCCGTGTTGATAACTTTATTTATGACTTGCAACTAAACATGTGACAGATAAATCATTAGAAATGTCAACAACAAATATCGAAGATTTAATTGCTAGCTAACAGTACGGTTTTCCATACCTTAACCACAAGTTTTAAAAAATGCACATTTATGGGCGTATTTATAGTTATCACATGCTCGACATATGGACACATTTAGCATTTTAATTGCAGGGCGTAGACCAACAGCCATAAATATTTCTTTATAAATTAATTTATTGCTGACCTCAAATGGAAATATTGACATTACTGCTTGCAATTACAAGTTCCCATGCATTACTTTAGAGAAAAAAATAATAGTTATAAGGAAAAACAACAAAAAAGGCAACTTTCACTATTCTAGCTGACCAAAAAGCGCATAAGTGCTGCCAACTCGTGCGTAATTTAAATGCTTCGAGCGCAAAAAAGGGCAAATGAGCGATGTGAATGGGCACCGAGCACAATTGCTGACGTTTGCTGAGTAAAATATATGCATATACACACATACATATACAAATTTTTTGACCATTTTTTACAATAATACTTAATATGCCACAAACGTTCATAGGTTGAGTCGAATACCTCATAGCACCAAAATGGGTCATAGGCTACATAAGCTCCCGGTGGGTGCGGTGTGTCAGCGCTGAGGGTGGTGGGCATGTTATGTTGGTGGACATGTTATCCCTTTGCTGTGACCGATCAACCGGCGAGCGCCGCTTATTTACGCCGGTGCGTCCAATTAGGCGCAATGCAAATCTGTAAGTACGCTTGTCCGTGGCTTTTGGGCGTTGTGTGTTTTGTTTTTGCTTATTAATTAAATGCAACATTGTGACAAGTTTACGGTGTTATAAAATTGGTAAGCACTTTGACAGCGTCACGGTGTGTGTGTTCGTTCGCATGCGTGTACGAAATATGTTTGCATTCGCTAAAGTGTAACGCAAGGCGACGCACGCAATGGCGTTTAAGCACGCAAGTGTCGTGGCCTATGAGGGATGGGCGCTGCATGATGGCAATTACTCAAGTTGCACATTAAATATTTCAGCAGTAATTGAATAGTTTAAGTAAAAAATATATATAAAAATAAAATTTAATATATTTCTTAATTATTAAAAGCATAATAATGGAATTTGATAAAAAAAATATCAATAATTCATAAAAATGTTGAGAAATATTAGTTTCAATATATGTACATATGTATATATATTTTTCCTTAACATGAATTATACTTAAACCTTATTTGAGGTTTCATGAATTCTTTAGAACTCCTCGCATAGAGGCAAAATGTTTGCATATATTAGCGGAACATAGCATGTTATGTTGCTAATGGCAGCAAAGGAAGGTAATGTCGTCTCAACAAATGAAGGCTCTAGAGGAAGACACACCACTGGCCTTTTTCCTAGGGACGGCATTACGAAAAGGTTTAGTTTTACAAAGATTTTTAGGGTTAGGTTAGGCAGTAAGGCGGAGAGGAATGACTCCACGCTCGACACACTGCTGAGGGGCAGCACTATCCAGTGGTACAGTGACGGCTCGAAAACACCGGAAGGCATTGGAGCAGGCATAGCGGGACTGTACGTTTTCCGAGCATCTTTCAAGCAGTAGGCTTTGCTTTAAGTCAGTGTGCAGAACTCAATCTCCACCGCAACTATCGCAACCATAGTCCAGTCATTTAAGCTTAAATTAGTTAAGAATCTCGGAATTCGATATACCCATTTATATACAAGTATTTACAGACATATAAATGGGTGTATCGAATTCCGAGGTGAACTTACTATAATGACTGGACTACCAGCGTATCGCTATACTTAGCGATAGTCAAGCGGCACTAAAGGCGATCTTAGCATATGAGATTAAATCGCTTTTAGGGGAGGAGTGTATAGGAAGGCTGAACCGCCTATCAGTGTGCAACCGGGTACATCTTATTGGGAACCGGGGCAGAAAAGGGTAGCCGACAATAAGCTGCGGCAGCGTCCAGGATGATGGAACCAGAACCATGCATTGCAGTGGGATCCCACACTTTTAAGGAGTTGCTCCGCATGGAGGAAAGAGAGGGGAGAGAACAGCATTGGCAGCAGACACCAGGAATGCGCCATGCCAAGCTGGTTCTGGGAAGACACAACCTCGCAAAGATCATGGAAAACCTCAATTTTACTATCTATCGATCTGTCTAACGCTTGGCATATTTTTGAAACACAGGGTTTGTCCGGAAAGTAATAGGACTTCTTTAAAAACTGCATCGATGCAGTGCTGCCACCGCAATTTCCAAGAATTGAAGGCGTCACGGCAGGCGTTCTCCGGAATAGTCTGGAGAGCCTGGATGCATGCTGCTTGAATCCCCTCTGGGAAACTAAAAAAATCCGGAGGGTGGGGCCACATCTGGGAAGTAGGGCGGCGGAACCGTTGGGATGTCGGCCTCGGTTAGATAGATGTTCGCAAGAAAGACGGTGTGAGCCGCGCTTCCTTTGAGTCTCTTGAGGATTTCTACGTAAAACTTGACGTTGACGGTGTGTCCAGGCAGATGTCCTGCTTTGAAGGGCAGTTTCCTACAGAGACGTGCATTCATTCCGATAGCCGAGCTTGCTGACCGTGCAATCAAAACCATTCAAGAAGTGCATTACTTCATTAGTAATAGCTTGAAACTTTCTCCATATTAGACTTGTACGGGTGCCCGGTCACTGCGGAATTGCCTGAAACTGGAAAGCCGAAGAGTTTGCTATGGAGGGCACCCATTCTCCCTTATTATAAGGTTTGTAACGAGTCGGTTTTCTGAAATTTTCATGCATTCTTGGATCTTTGAACCTCCAGGGAGCTCAGGAAGAAAAAGAACTTGGACGACTGCAAGGCACTTCTGGCCCAGAGCGAACTGTAAGTGGTCCTCCGAACTACTGGCTCATAGCAAAGTCAATCTCGCTGCAATTGTAAGTATTCTTATTGGACACTATCCAATAGGTGCACACACAGTGCGACTGTCTAACGCCCAGCTTTGGTTAGACTGAGTTAATTATCTCGGTAGACACGCCTTTTGTGGTGTTTTTTTTTGCCTTAATAAAATTGTGATAAACTCGTTCGTTGATGAATGAGGATCTCGTGATCCACTTTTAACAGTTTATGGGCAACACAAAGTACGAATATCTGTCCAAGTGAGAACCATCGATTTTTGAACAATTGTACGACTTAACCTATAGTAGGGTTTCTAGGGTTTCTAGTTGGAATGAATCCTAATAAAAACTTCGTAGTTCAAAGGCTTCTACTACCAACTGGTAAGAAATCTTTCTTAAAGAAATATTGCTAAAATATAAAAAAGCCATTGACAATTGTTCACAATTAACACAGAGGCTATCACCACTTTTTCTAAAACTAACAAGTTCGCGACTGCCAAACCACGCTTGCAGCTTTCTGAAACTATGAAAAAATAACTGTCTATGTCATATGTAAGTAATTATCCGTGTTTTTTTTTACCAGACCTCCACAAATGTTTTTTTAGCATATATTTTGCTTTTATTAGCTCTTACAGCTTTTTGCTGTTATGCTTGTCATTTGTTTATTTAAAAGTTATTTTTCTCACATTCTAACGCCTTAATATGCTGTCTTTATGACGTTGGCAGTTAGAAGCTTACATATGTATATATTCTATATGTATATCTATAACTACAGTACAGTGTATATGTAAGCTGACACACAGCACTTTGCTAACCAGATTATGGACACGCGAGGGGCGGCAGACGTACACACTTAAGTATACATTTTGGTACCACAATGGGCTTAGAACCGGCCAGAAGTGCTTAACAGACCTTAGAAGCTTTCGAACGTGGTACTGCGTTACTATATGTAATAGTATATATGTATGTATGTACAAGGGAAACACATCGATTTATACCCTGAACAGGGTATATTAAGTTTGTCAGGAAGTTTGTAGCAAACAGAAAGAGACGTCAGAGACCCTATAAAGTATATATTTATGTGTATATAAAAGTTATATAACTGATCAGCATGATGAGCTGGGTCGATAAATCGACAGTCATGCCCATTAACCTATCCGTCTGTCGGTATATAAGCGTCCATCAGTTTTTGACATATTGATACGAAACTTAGCACAAGCCATTTTCTTCCCTATAATTGTTTATTTATGAGAATTTTCCGATATTGGACCACTAAAGGATATAGCTGCCATACAAACTGACCGATCAAACTCAAGTTCCTGTATGCAATACTCTTTTATTTAACAAGATATCTTCACAAAATTCGAAAGAGATTGTTTTCGAAGTCAATGTTGCATTTTCAAAAGAAATTCATACATCGGACCACTATAGCATATAGCTGTCATACAAACCAAACGGTCAAAAACAAGTTTTTATATAGAAAACGGTTTTATTTGACGAGATATCTTCACGAATTTTGGCATAGATTATTATCTAAGACATCGCTGCAATCTCCGAAGAAATTGTTCCGATCCGGCCACTGTAGCATATAGCTGTCATACAAACCAAACGGTCAAAAACAAGTTCTTATATAGAAAACTCTTATATTTAACGAGATATCCTCACGAATTTTGGCATGGATTATTATCTAAGACATCGCTGCAATCTCCGAAGAAATTGTTCCGATCGAACCACTATAGCATATAGCTGTCATACAAAATGAACAGTCAAAATCAAGTTCTTGTATGAAAAACTTTTTCATTTAAGGCGATATCTTCATGAAATTTGGTGAGAAGTATTGTCCAAGTCAACATTATAAGCTCCGAAAAAATTGTTCAAATCGAGCCACTATAGCATATAGCTATCATACAAACTAAATGGTCAAAAACAAGTTCTTATATGGAAAACTCTTTTATTTGACGAGATATCTTCACGAATTTTGGCATAGATTATTATCTAAGACATCGCTAAAATCTCCGAAGAAATTGTTCCGATCGAACCACCAAAGCATATAGCTGTCATACAAAATGAACAGTCAAAATCAGTCCTTGTATGAAAAACTTTTTTATTTAGGGCGACATCTTCAAGAAATTTGGTAAGAAGTATTGTCCAAGTCAACATTATAAGCTCCGAAAAAAATGTTCAGATCGAGCCACTATAGCATATAGCTGTCATACAAACTGACCGAACAAAATCAAATTCTTTTCATTTGTGAAGGGTATTATAGCTTCAGTGCAGCTGAATTTAACGCCTTTTCGTCTGAACATAAGTACATACATACATATGTACACGTGTCATTTATATATGTATATTTCCCACCCTTCACCGCTTGCGATGCTGCACGTGTGCGCTCCACGCCTAATGTAAGTAGCATTTTTGCTCTATTTCAGGGCCTGCTTATTTGTGTTGCATGCGACTTGCATGGTAATGCTTTTTAATGTTTTTTAGTATTTTTTTGTTCATATTTTTCTAGCTTTTATATTTCGCTTACATTTTACAATTATTTTTTTAAGACTTTTTTCCGCGTTTACTCTTTCATTTCCACATTTTATTATTATTACACAGCTCAGTGAAAAAGTACAATAATTTAATTTAGAACTAACGGCACGACCGGCTACTTACCCACACAACTAACGGTGGCTTTTGCTAAATTATGCACTAATTTGCCTCGAAAGCGAGCTCGTGAAATGTAATATTCATATGTTAAATTGCGTGTCAGTGTGGCCAAGTGTATGTACAACTATGTGAATACATGTGAGTGTGTATGTGTGAATAAGATGTGCTCTATTTTTTGCGCTTTTTCTTGCTGTTGTTGCACTGCGACAGACTATTTGCCATTTAACTACTGTATTTTTTCACAGAAATCGCTATTCAAAGTTGTAGTGGCAACGCCGCGGGCCCCCTGTCACGACCACCTTTGTTGCCTTGCTGCATCCACTTGTCGCCACAAATGTTTGCACACGCCTCTATACCGCTATACTCTTCAATTTTAACACTTTGCACATGCATGTGCAACTGCATTCAACTGTGTGTGTGTGTGTGCAATTCTGCATTTTTGTAATTGCAGCTAGCGCGGTAGCGGGGGCATCATACTTGACATTGTTGTGCTCGGGCGGCCAATTGCCACTTGCAAAGTTGTTTGCTGCAGTAAATTTGCGCCTTTTTGTGGCAACATTACAGCTGCTTGAAGCGTGTGCCAATGCATGCGGTGGCACGTACACACACAGCCACATTACAGGCACACAAGCGGGTGCGGGGTATGAAAACATATGTACTTATGTATTTATATTTGAGTGCCTGTGAGTGGTGGTGTTCACTCATATTTCGGGCTATTTTTGCTGTATTTTACGGCACAATTGACTGGCAATTTTTCAAATTGCAAGTTCAAGTGTTAAACTTTCAACTGCTCAAACACTCACACGCACACATATTCAATGAGGCTACAAACATTATAGGGCGTTCCTGGCGTTGACGTGTCGCAAAGGAGCTCAAATAAAAGCTGTTGGCCCTGAGCATGAGTTTATTAAAAACATGTGTATGTTTGTGTGTAGTTAAATATATGTATATGCACAGGAGGAAGCTGTTTTACAGCTGAAAAAAAGCATACATATTAGCTATTTCTGCATTATAATGCAGGTGCAAATATTAGGGGTATGACTGCTTTTGCTAGTTATGTAGTAAAATATTTATTTTTTTTTTAATAAAACTTTTTGAAATATTATTATTTATTGCTATTACTAATGCTTTCTAATATTTCGTGAAGATAATTTGTCATACAAAAAAGTTTTCCATACAAAAATTTGATTTTGATCGCTCAGTTTGTATGGCAGCTATATGCTATAGTGTTCCGATCTGAATAATATCTTCGGAGATTGTAGCACTGGCTGAGACAATAATCCATGCTAAATCTTGTTCCGTTATCTCGTCAAATGAAAAAAAATTTCATACAAGAACTTTATTTTGATAGGTCAGTTTGTATGACAACTATATGCTATAGTGGTACGATCTGAATAATATCTTCGGAGATGGTAGCATTAGCTTAGAAAATAATCTATGCCAAATTTCGTTAAGATATCTCGTTAATTAAAGAGGTTTTTTTGTAAATTAACTGCATTTAGTTCGTTAAGTTTATATGACAGCTGATAGATATAGTGGTCCGATCTAGAAAATATTTTTCGGAGATTATAGCGATGGCTTTGACACAAATTCATGGCAAATTTCGTGAAGACATCTTGTTAAATAAAAAAGTTTCCCATACAAGAAGCTAATTTTGTTAGGTCGGTTTCTATCGGTCTTTTTGTAGCGGTTACTTTGTCGGTTAGTTTGTTAAGCAGAAACAACTTTGTTAATTTTTTTATGATTATATAAATAATATTTTTGTTTATCGTAAGACTTATGCTCTGTAGTCTTAATCAGATGATCATGAAACAATTTTATCTTCACAAAGAAAAAAAAATTGTTAAAATATTCACACCCCTTATACCTAAATCCATGAACGAAAAATATACATACATACATTGTATGCACCATAAATTGCTCTTGTAGCAAAATGTTGCCTTCATTTGTTCGCTTGTAACATGTCACATCTTTCTTTCTATGTCATTGGAATGGCGAATTGCAGCAAACCGAAGGAAAGTGACTGGAAGTTGTAAGGGATATTATGCTTTTATGGAGCAAAAATCATAAAATATTTGAAAGTGCTCATATTTTTTAAGCCAGGCGCTGCAGGTGAGTAGCAGTTGGTAAGATTTGAAAGGTCTTAAGAAAGCAAGAAAAACTTCGGGCTATGGTAAAATGAACGACAGCCACTTAAATGATTTGTTGTAGTTTTCAATAAAGAAAGCGCATGAAAAGAAGAAATGAAAACATGTTTGTCCTTACGACAATTTTTTTATGATTACACAAACCCATAAATCAAAATGAGGTAAATGAAGTGAATAGATAACCGTGGACTAAACGTCGGAACAAAAGCTCAAAAAATATTAGAGATTCAGTACTTAATGCACTGTTGGTAAAAAAAAACTTTCCGCTGAGCCCTCCTCGATGGTGTTGACTGATAATAGATACTACAATATCACGACGAAGGCCGGGACAGGGCAACGGTTCGCCCCTATTGGAGTTGGGAAGTATCTAGCTAAGGTCTGTCTAAGGTTTATCTGAGTATTCGTTGCTCCTGAACAGCCCAAATTCAAATGGGGAATCTTACTATAGTTGGCGTTATAGAAAAAGTTGGAATAAGGTGTCTGCGACGCGTGCTGAGAATCAACCTGGTTGGGAGCCTTTAAGTACGCAGGTTCGAACGGAGCTTACGGATACCTGGCGCTCTCCGTGCTAAGATACCCTTGCTTCCATAGCGGGGGCTGTGCGGAAATGGACTTTCCCCTACATTCGTGGGTCCGAAATACGAACGAAAAAAATAATTAAAGGAGTCTACTGTAAAAAAGCCGAAGTTGTTATTTCGAGCTCGAAAACAGACAACACAAGCACAGGAATGAAGTTTGATTTATTTAAACGGGAGATGAGCTAAGCTTACAGGTAGCTGGCTGGAATGCAACAACTCTAGCGGCAGCCGGAACCAAACCTGTTTCCAAAGTATTGCTGATAAACAGAGAAGGAATGGAAATGAAGAAATTGTTGTTGCTAGTAGGCCGCCTACCGGGGAATGGCGTAGTTTTTAAGGTCGGTGACCCAGGTATGCGGAGAAGCGACATACTGCCCACCTGCTGAAAAGGGTGCAGCTACAATCGCCATCTAATAAGGAGCTTCCACAGGAGCTCCAATAATCTATTAATTGAGCTTGAACCGCCAGCAGTGGAAGCCAGAGGTCAGCTAAATGGATGCCGTCTGGTACCAGGGTTAGATCATAACATGTGATGACTCCGACCAGCTTTATAGCCAAGGTTGAGGAGGTACTCGGGAGCCAGGCTAGTAGTGGTCGACAGGAAACATAACCCATCCCGACCAAGGCATAAATTTCGGCTATGGCATTGCAACCGGGCTAAATAATGCAGCTCATCAGAGCCTTCAACCCAAAACTGGCAACTCAGGGTTGGAATTTCTTTAAGGCTTTCGAGAAGCACGCAACGCAAGCTGACGTGACGTGCTACTACTAACAAAGTATCAATAGAATCGCTGGCGAAAAGTGGTGGGGTGAATTATGAGTTCATGAAGGTAAGGGTCATGACCTACAAGTCAGACGCCGATGCAAAAATCGAATTTTAGCCGGCCAAAAACGATCAAAATTTTGGCGAGAATTAAACTAAGAAAAAGAATTAACCAATTTTGATTTTCTTTTTAGATTTTTTCTTAGGTTTCTTTTGCGAAGTTAACTGTGTATTTTTATCTTGTATGGATATAATCTTGAGAGTTCAAAACAGTATTTTATTCACAAAAACCTCTGGATGTGCCTTTAAAGCGTCATCTTCTTATCAGCACCAATTAGTGTAGATTTGCTGACAAATTCAACACCCAGCTTACACACAGCGTTTCGCCCTTTCCATTCCATTACAAATTAGTTTGCTCTAACGATCAGCTGAGCATAAATCCAGTAGTGCGAGTACTCGTTTTAATTGCAATTTAACAGCAAATCAAATTAACGCCTACCTACGGCTACCGACACGACTGATCCATGGCAACATACACGCACCTACACACAAACACATTTGCACTTAAACTCGCCGCGCATTAGCACTTCTGTAAGAAGCGAAGCTGCGACGAAAGCCCACTCCAGTGTCGGGTCCACTTATGTACCTAGAACCTTAAAAGAACATTAAATTCAATTGAAAACGAATGAGAGTGGCATGATGTGGCGCTGCCGGTTGCTGGCGAAACGCCCACTTGCGCCATAGAGGTGCTTGAGTGTATGTGTGTGCTGTTAATCTCGTGCTGAATGTTGTGGCAATGAATGAAGTGATTAAGGAAAAGATTATATGTCGCGCAGGAATCAAGCAGTGGCTGCCCATTTATGCCAATCAAAGCAATGGCGTTTAGAGCAGCGCAAGAATGCTGCCCAAGCAGCAGCAGCAACAACAACGCGCGCTGTTATTAGTCAGATTTGAGTTGGTCAATGTGCCTACGCATACATGTAACTACAAGCATATTTATGTATATATCAACAACAACACACTTGAGTTGGTTCAGCACCTCACTCGCTCACCGCACCGGAGGTGAGCGCTTAACGGATAAGTTGCCGCAAATCGTTTCAAGTGAATTTTTAAAATTTTTGCTCTAGTCCTGGCCTTATACGAACCGAGTGTTACAGCTGCATATGAGCTGTATATGTTTACAGATATGTTTTGAGTTGGTGTGTGTATATGTGTGTCTCGACCACGGAATTTGCCGACAGCTACTCACTCGTGGTAATGGAGTTAGTGGGTAATTTGTGTGCGCTTTCCACAGCTGTTATTGCAAATTATATTCGTATGTTGTTGTTGTTGTAGCATTTTTGCCAACAATGTTGCTATAGTTATTCACACATGTACTTAAAGCGTCGTCGCGCAAGTTTCGTGCCACACCAGGCAGTTTAAGTACTCGTGTATGTGGGGAGAGGCGGCGAAAAATATATGTAACGAGACCAGCTATAATCGGCTGTGCGGTAAGTTTGTTTTTTATACCCGAGTGCAACACTTGGACAATGGTGAAACGAACGCGCAACTCGTTTAAATAAATAGATTGACAGCAGCTGTTTGAGTTAAGAGCGGAAAAAACTCTAAACTGACAGTTAAAAACTAAGCGATACGATTTTTTGAAAAGAGAACGAGGTTCAGAAATATTTTCCACATCACTGTTTTAAGAACAGCAAAAGTTGTTTTAAGAACGCTTGCCTGTAAACCCAAAAGCTCGATTAAAACTTTTTTTGAGATCATAACTGCTCGGTTTTCAAAATAGGTCTACAACCTCGGGTAGGTTTGGCTACTTTAGGTAAATAGGCTGAGTTATCTTTAAGCCACGCATAATCTCACTTGGACTGCTGGAGCCGCTTATCCGATGTGATGTCCAGAACTCCTTGGTATCGATCAAAAAAACTATCGACAAAGTGCCTAGAGACTGCCAAACATTTATTGATGCGGTTAATATTAATTTCAGCGGAGTCACCGGTAAGCCAATCGAGATGCTTCAACTTTACTCTGGCAAGAGCTGAACAGTGGAGGAGAAAGTGACTAAATGTTTCCACCTCCTCTTCCTCATTGCAAATTTGACAAGTGTTATCAACCGAAATCTATAGCCTCACCGCGTGAGTGCTAATGGGTCAGTGTTCAGTTAAGACGCCTATCATTGAGACGATGTGAGCTTTGCTAAGAGTTAAGAGGTCGATTAATATTTTATGTTCCACCCTGAGGCAGAAGGCCTTCACAACTCCACAAGTGCTTGCTGAACTCGCGCGAAGCCAATAGTTCCGAGCCCGATTGCACGAAAACAGTGGAGCTCGGCTCGTTCCCATTTTGATGGAATTTGGGAAGGCAAGCAAGTTCATCGCCTTTACAATCAACTTCGCCGTCGTCAGGCAACATTCTTCTTTATTGGTATTGACAACCCATAAGCGGTTATAGCAGAGAGGATGGACTCGTATGTAGAAGTTTACGCAAGTGAGGGAAGGGATCTGAGCACCATTTACTTGGGAATTGGAGATTCTTTTACACATGGCAGAAGCAGCTCACGACTTCCAATCTTGGACAAAGTATCCTATGTGTAGCCAAAATACATCCATTTAAAGCTAAAGACCCGTCACGTAAAAACCACCCCAAATGCAGGGACGTCAGGTAACCAGACAAGTTTTATTTCGAAGTAGCATGGTGATAATAGTATAGGAATGCTTGACTTCACTAGCTTTGAGCTCACTGTCAGCGAGCAGCTGTGGTATCGGAGTGAATGCTTCGGGTAACATCAACATAGTGTATAAGTTTTTCAATCAACTTTTGTAAACAATCGTTTGATCTGGTGGTAGTGACTGTTCTAAAATAGACAGTGTTGTCCAGCAAAGTTCCCTATGTGCTCCGAATCTTTTCAGGGCACTGGGATCTCAGATCTTATTAATTGGAGCAAAACAAAACCAAAAAAACGTCCAAAAAACAAAATATTCAAATAGAGAAAGTATCTAAATAACTTGTCGTCCATTGAACAAGATCCTGAACAAAAGTTTTCCAGCCTACGTATAGGTTCAGGGTTCATGCCCTGAGTGTCTTTGATTAATCCATCTGGAGACCACTTCTGTAAACTAAAGTAATTGTACCCACAAACAAATAAGGGAAGCGAAGTTGATCTTGGAACTTTTGCTTACCAAAATGCAGAAAATTTCTATTGCGAAAGTTAAAAAAGTAGAGGACAATCTCAAGCCAAGGGCTGGGTCCAAATTCTGAAGACCACATGCGTACATGTACATAACCTAGCTGTTTTTTACAAGACATGCTTTTATTACGTTTCGTTCGAGTTTAACCCCTCCCCACATTTGCCTTTACTTTATTTACCGTTTGTTTGTTGTTGTTGCTGGTAATTCCATGCTCGCACGTACTAAATTGCCACCGTCGAACCAGTTTTCAAGCATTCAATTGACCCAAATTTTGTGTGAAAATACCACAATACAATGCAACGAGACATAGAAAATTAAAAGAGAGAAAAAATTGGGTAGAAACAGCGCACGTTTGCTGTCTTCCAACTATTTTCGGGGTTTTCGCACTCATATGGGGATTTGGCTTCCAGTTTTTACGACAAGAATGTAAGCAACAATCATATATGAAATTTTGTATGTGCCGCGGCGTATAACTGACTCACTCGTGTGGCATGTAACTACTTTACAATCTAGAGCAGTAAAAATTTAATTTCGTCGCTTCAGGCACACATGTTGTTCAGCTTGGTTATCTTGTTTATCATTTCCTAATTGGTGTTTAATTCTACTAACAGTACCTAGTTACACGTTTATTGCTCAAATAGCTACGAATTACCGTTGAATGGAAAGCAATTAGTCTAATCTAATTGCTATAGACCGTTATTTACAACTACTGCGAAATACAAACTCACGATATCATTGATAATGAGCACATTTCAGACACTTTTAGGAATGTGAAGTGAGTACGTGTATAAATTGTATGATGAGATTTCAATTTGAAGTTTAGGCATGAGATTTATATACTAGTTTTGAAATTGTGTGATGACTTTTCGAAGTAAAAAATTTCTTTATTTGTGAATTTTTTTCTTCTCATTTTAGAATAAATAAAATAATGTTCGAGCTGTAATTTTTATCGCACATTATTAAGTGATATAATGAGCATTAATAATACTTAAAGAGCGCAAGGTCAACAATCATCGAGTTCTTTTCGTTAAAACAAAATCAAGAAGTTAAGTCTTGAGAATACAATTAAACATGTTCGCATTTCGTTGCAGAATATTGCACAAAACATCTGCTAAACTCTCAGCCGAATTGCTTATCCAATTTGTCAAATTATCAAGCTTAATTTAGTAATTTATCAAATTGCCTACAGTAATATGCTCAAAAAATATTCTCAAACTGCCGCAATTAAAGCGCTGTGTGAAACACAAAGTGGGTAACCTAACTTTAGGTTATATTTAATTAAATCAATTAGCATATTCTTGGCCATTAATAGTTGACTTAATTAAATTGCTGAGGCAATTAAAGACTTCAAGAAAGTACAATTGAGAAGTACCGAACTTATGGGATTCTGAGAATATTTTAGCCATCGACAATATAAAACAAAAGCCGATACTACGCGAAATAAAAGGAAGCCCTGCCTATTTATATTGTTATATACAGGGTATTATTATATAGAGGGTCTTATTAAATTTTTTTATATATTTGAACAGCTGATATAGTGAGGCTTTTTTCTAAAAAAAAATAAATTTTTAAGAATAGTTTTTGTTTGATGCCCTATCGAAGAGGGAATATCAATGATAGAATTTTCCGCTTACTTTACTGTTTCATTATTAAAAGAGTAAAAATCCACTTCAAGCAAGGCGAAAATTATATGATGTACTATATGGAAAGGTGTGTTGACTGAACGCCAAAGCAAAAATTGCTTTGAAACATTTCGTTCCGGTAATTTCAATCTTGAGGATTCACCACGTCCTGTAGGGACTCTTGGAGCCGATGTGGATAATATACTTAACTTGAGAGATTGCAGAAAGAATAAATTTGTCGAACGCGACCGTTCATAATCATAATTCATAATAATAAAATGTTTAGGATTAATTTCGAATTTCGAACGACCGTGATTTTCCCATCAAACGTCAAAGTAGTTATCCATTTTTTAAGCGCATTGTTACTGTCGACGAAAAGTAGGCTGTTTACCAGACTCTAAAGCACAATAAATCATGGTCTAAAAAGGATGAATCAGCTCAAACCATTTCGAAGACCGATAGTCACCGAACAAGTTGATGGAATTCCAAAGGGATCGTTTATTTTGGGCTTTTGCCCGACAATACCACGATTGATTCTGAAAATTCTCAAGTGTATTGTAATCAGCTGGATAAATGGAGTAATGCACTCAAACATAAGAGGCCAGAATTGACTAATAGAAACGGTGTAGTGTTCCACTATGATAATGGAGAACTTCATACAAGTTTGATGACTAGCCAAAAGCGTTTGAAGCCTGAATGGTATATGCTATCACACCTATCATATTGCTTAGACTTGACACCTTCGCACTATTACTTATTTCGATGTTTGCGAAATTGTTTGGATGACAGGACCTTCACCTCAAAGCAGGACGTTAAAAACCACTTGGAGCAGTTTTTTGAAAACTTTTGCCTGCAAGGTTCAAAAATATTATGAACGTGGAAAAAGATTGCAAAAGCTATTGAGTCAAAATAGAGAATCTATAATTTTAAAAAATGTTTTACATAATGAAAAAATTGTGTTTAAATTTTACTAAATGAACGAAATTTTTAGTGAACTACCCAATAGGCCTTTTTTAATGCCTTTTTCTTATAGAATAGATAAATAAATGAGGATTGCACCGCGACTTAGGGTCTATTGTGCCTTCTATTTTTAGAATACTTGTTTCAATCCTTTTTCCAGTCCGCTATTGAGTCCATATTGGTTAATATTTCCAAAAACTGAGGCTATTTTTTAAACGATCTCAAGTCTGGTATTTTTCATACACATTCGATATTTCGACGATCCACTGTAATGCAAATTCGAATTCGGTTATTAACTTTTTTATTGGCCGGAAATGCCTTCTTTTCAGAAATATTAAACTAATCGTTATTGCAATCACTCAATCATACTGGAATTGTTTTCAAAACTGTAATTCTGGGTGTATAATTGATGAAAGATATAACTTATAACTCTAGAATGAGACAAAAAATATTCGACGACAGCTGTCTTTACAATCCGCTTACGAAAATGAGTTGAAAACATGATTTGCTGTAACTTTTTAGCTGCCTTGTAGACCATTTGCTGTCGAAAACTTACTCTAGGAGTAAAGGGCTTAGTCTTTGACTCAGTTTTAAGACTTTTAAGGTTATGCAAAACATACACTTATATATTTGAAAGCATTGAAATGTCACTTCGCTTTTAGTTTTCTTCTTCTTCGAGGCCAGAACTCTTTATTCGATACTTCTGAGATTTAATGAACGAAGAAGGTTATACCGCAGTTTCGTCCTCATTTCAAATTTTTGAGTTTGTTTAGCCACTTTATTTACATCAGTTTATTTATTTATTTATTTTTTTTTTTTTTTTGAATCTTCGAAGTATTTTGACATTGATAAAGATGACGCTCGAATTTCGTCTTTTAAATTTAAGAAAGTCATAGACTAAGCTAATTTTTGAAATATTAAGGATACTTGCTAGAATTATGTTATTTAATAAGTAATCACTTTCTTGTCAGAGAACAACACCAGACTGAGCTGCAGATTTGCAAAAGCCAAGATCTAAGACGATTTGGTGTTGGATTCATAACGAAATCTGCATATCTGTATGTACATAGTTATTACTCGCAAATAAATTAATTTATCGCATGAGAGAATTATGTGAAAAATTAGCACAAATCACACCCAGCAAAATTGATGGCGCACCATATAAGGCAGCAGAGAGGGAGCATAAATAATTTGTCATTGCCAAATGTTGGTGATTTCTTCAATCTACGCAAATACATATGTACTTGTGTATATTTATATGTATATGCATATGTATATGTATGTTCATATTTAGAGCGATATAAATAAAGCAGTTCAGTGAAGCGCAAGAACTTCAAATATGCGTAATTGCAAAAAAAAAACGAAATAAAAGCATATAAATCAAGACAACCATACCAGAAAAGAGGCGTGTGCGCCAATAACATATGTATGTAAATGCATACATACATGCTTTATATGCAAATATGGCAGCAAATGTAGCGGAATGGCATGGCGCAAAGCTGCCACTTTAAGATGAGGAGCAGCATGGCTTAAATGCTTGAAGGAACTGGGCGCAGAAAACGCATAGCCAAGTTAAAATTAGCATTGTCTGTATGTACATATGTGTAATTATATAATTATATACATATAAGACTAGTGGCGCTGATACGCGCCTAAATGCACACTGTTCACTTGACGGCGGCCATAATTTGCACGTCACACAAATCACATAAAGGCGTGAACTTTCGTGCGGCCGAACGAGCGTTGTGGCAGTTTCAGAAATGCGATGGAAGAGATTTCACATTCACAAACAAACATTAAATGCAGCAGATACAGCAGCAACGGCAGTGGTAAAACAATGCAATCGCCGTCGCGCCTTTCACTGCATAGCTGAGCAATTCATTAGCGGCACACATGAATAAATAAAAGTTGAGAAAAAAGAAGACATGCCAACATACAAATGTATATATGTGTATGTATGTCTATACAAGGATGCTGATGCATGCCGACATGGAAGTGCAAAAAAATGGCAACAATAAGAATTTGTGTTGCTGCTGTGGTTGTTATCATTATTATTACTGTTGTTGTTGTTGTTGTTGTGCAAACGTGTTATGCACAATTGTAGCAACAGCAGTTGCCAACTTTTATTGCAGCAGCAACAGGGACAACAACAACAACAGAAGACAAGAAAATAACAACAACAACAAAAATAAGGAAATAACAACAACAAGTTACAAAAAACAACAAAAACAAGAAAATAATAACAACGACAACAACAACAACAAAAATTACAAAAACAACAACCACACAAACAGTGCAGCATCAGCAGCCGCAACAGGTGGATAAAAGGGGCGGGAACGCAGCACGTGTGGGTGTAAGCAACAGGTTTGCATGAAATATTTTGCCTCTTTGAAAATTTTAATACGTACAAGGAAGCAGAGGAGATACTAATGCAAAATTTTCTTATTAAAATTATCCGCTTTTGAAGTGCCGCCGATGCTGCTACTACGAAAGCGATTAAGTATTGTTGTTGCTGTTGCTCATCTAAATAAATGCAAGAAAAAACGTTAACTTTGGTTGCAGTGAAGCTATAATACCCTTCACAGGTACTTTTCTAATAGCATAAAAGGGTATAAAAAGTTCTCTACCTTGATACGGATCGGTTGGTTTGTATGGCAGCTATATGCTATAGTGGTTCGATTTAAACGATTTCTTCGGAGATTGTAATATAGCCTTCAACTATAATCCGTACCGAATTTCATGAAGATACCTCGTTATATAAAAAACTTTTTCATACAAAAACCCGATTTTTACCGATCAATTTGTATGACAGCTATATGCTATTGTGATCCGATTTGGAAAATATTTTCGGATATTATACCGTCGCCCTAAACAACAATCCATACTAAATTTCGTGAAGATATCTTGTCAAACAAAAAAGTTTTTCATACAAGAGCATAATTTTGGCCGATCAGTTTGCATAGCAGGTATATCTAACAGTGGTCCGATCTTAACAGTTCCAACAAGTGTGAAGCTGCTTGGGGAGCAAAAGTAAGTGTGCAAAATTTCAAATCGATATCTCAAAAATTTATCATTAATTTATATATTATATACTTTAAAGGGTCCGCGACTTTCCCTTCTGGGTGTCACAAGCTTCGCGACAAACTCAATATACCTCGTTCATGGTATACAAATGATATGACATGCAGGGAAGAAAATTTAAATTATGGCTGGCGCATATGAAATACATATGTATATACAGACATTGCGGTATCATACGGCAGTTGAGCGGGGGCGCCATTAGACGGTGGCAAATCAAAGCAAAGCAAGCAGCAAACACGCTGCTAATAATCGCTTCAATGAGTTGCAAATTTCTTTGCAGTGCTCAAGACACTAACAAAAATGCGCAGCGGTTGAGCTGCGGACCTATATATCAAAGCTGCCAGCACCACACACCGGTGTTTCTGCAACAAGCCCACCTACAATAGTCTTGGCTATTTATGAATCTGTTTTTGGCTCGCTTTGTTGTATTAATAATGTTGATTGTTTTGCTAAATTTACATATACACACACACATCCGAGCACATGTGGACATACCCTGCAGCATCAATAGCCGCGCCGCCTTGCACCGGGCTACCAGCACTACCACGAGGTGGCGCTTGCTAAACTCACCGCAATTCGCTGTTGAGCAAACAGCAATAACAATAAAAACGCGCAAAAATTATGAATTATGAGCGTCTTTTTTAATGAAAAGTTGTGAAAGTTAAAATTGCGGCAAGTCAATTGCAAAATATGGCTTTATCTTTTAATTACACGAAATTTAAAACACAAAAGGGTTTCTTGAGAGTCCAATGACCTTTGCAGGTTTCACTTATTTCAATTAGAAAAATCTAATAGGTTTTTGTAACGAAGCTAATTTAAGCTCAAGTTACGAGTAGCGAAACTGAAACCATGCTGATTGAGGTAGAGGTACTGCTTTGGGTAAAAAATCAGATTTCAAATTTGGGTTCTTCTCAAGTTAATCTACCAGCCTAACCCAAAATAAATTGGTTCTTACAATATATTCCTACCCATAGTCTTAGTCGGATTTTCAGACTGGAAAGACTTTACAAGAAATAAGGAAATTCAGTTCATCATTTGCATTCGCATATAGAAATCTCAACGATATTTAACGGGTTATCCAAGCAGAGGTCATTTTTTCAATAACCTTGTTTTGACAGATCACGCGGGAGTCGTGTCAAGCTGACATGTATTATTTTTTTCAGTTATTTGGCTTTCATGACCATACAAAATACAGCTTTTACAAGAATTGAAGACGCTCGACCTTCACAAGCGACATCGCTCTTGACAAGTTCCAAAAAGATCCGACTTTTTGGGCCAAATTTTGTTCAGCGATGAGGCTCATTTCTGGCTTAATGGATAAACAAGCATAATTGCCTCATTTGGAACGAAGAGCAACCTGAAGAGGTTCAATGACGCTGGTGAGAACGTAACCGTCAATCGCGGCCGTTGTCGCGCCAAGAAAACCTACTATTTGATGCCTGAAGTTGAAGCTCCTGATTTTGTCCACTTTTGGTTTCAATAAAACGGCAACACTTCCCACACATCGCATCAATCAATGGATTTGTTGAACATTTTGGTAAGCAGATAATTTCACGTTTTGGGCCGGTTGATTGACTGGCAAGATCGTGTGATCTTGAAGGAACGTGTAATGTCTAAAGTCTATGCGGGCAATCCCGCTTCGACTCAGACCTTGGAGCAGAAGATCACGCGTATCATTCGCCAATTACCAGTCGAAATGCCCGAACGAGTCATCGAAAATTAGACTCAACGGCTGGATCCCATTAAATTTTAAGTTTATGTGTTTTTTTCTTTAAAAAAGTAGGGAACCTCGAAATAGATCACCCTTTACTACAGCTTATAATTTTTTCTCAGAACTTTGATTTAGAAATATATTTTCAGTTGATAATACACCGCAAGAATAACAAGGATAGCTTGGCCAAGAAGACATAAAAGACCGAAACTCTTCATTGTAAACAGGGGAGGGCGCAATAGACTTAAGGTCGCGGTGCAATTCTCATGTAATAATCTACATAGTAAACAAATCTTCGGATCGATAATTCGCAAAAACATTGCCTACATTTAGAACCACTTGAAATTGGTATCATAAAAGTGGAAAAGAGAAGCAAAAGAACATACCCACATCCCATAAATACTAATTTTCCACATAAAGTTGTTACAACGAAAGATCTAAAATTCTAATGTATTTAGTATCGCATCGCTTCTATTAATAAGGTAATCTTAGGTTATGTCTATTAAGAAATAGCTCACTGCAGAAAAAAAGTACTAAGAGAGGCTCTCATTCTGCCAGAGCTAATTCCCAGTGTTGATCCAGTGAGATGGCAAAGAAATAATAAAAAAAATTGTAAGAAGAAGCTCGCTGATATTAATAATTGTGTCACCTTGACGTGGGGAAATAGTCACAAGGTGTAACTGAAAGTCTCAAGTTCACTTTGATTTAGATTTCGAAAAATTACTTACGATATTACTTAAAATTTCGAGACCACAGAACGAATACAGCTAGGAACAGAGTGACTTGTATAAATATTTATAGCGAAGAACAAAGCGTCTTCTGTGAGGAACAGAACGGTTACATAAAAAACGCCCAGTTTATACACCCGATTTAGAAAGCTTTCGGAAAGCATGTTCGGTCTCGCAATTGCTCGAGTTCTCGCAACATAAAAAGAATGCTTACTTCGCTTTAGAAAACATATTTTTAGCATCAGTATTTATAGATAGTTTTACTCTCAAAAACTTTCGATTCGATATGAACTCGTTAATAATGAAAGTCTTCAATGGGTGAACGAACTTTTACCCGGCCCATATTATTGAACAAAAAATCAAACTACTTTTGCTAGCAACAGAATCGCACAAATCGCTTATCGAAGTAAGAAAACAAGCTGTAAAGATAAGACAAGAGAATAATACGAAACGATAAAAAACAGGCGTGAAAGCCAAGTTCTTATGACCAAAAAATATTGTGTATTACCCTAAAACTCTACAGCGAAATAATGCAAAAGCTCGTACAAACGATATGAATGACTCAATCTGTAGTTATTATGTTTTTGCATAAGTTTTTTTTCTACGAACAAGATAATCAGCGAAAAGCATACAATGCTTTAAAGACGCTCGAAAAAACTGCACAAACAATGGCGGTGAGTGAGGAAAAGAAGCTGGAAACCGAAACGAAATATTGAAAAGCAAAAAGGCATGAAAACGTCGGCCAAGAGCCACTAAGCAGAAGCTACAGCCAACCACAGTGAAGAAAGCGAAATGAAGACACAATAAACTGCGCGAGCTAAGAATAGTGAACGGTCGTGAAGCGCATGAAGCCGTTATGCTGAAGTGGCGCTGAAGAATGGCTTGCAACATTGTTGTCTGCCGAAGAAACGACAATAACTAAAGCTTATGACGCACATTCAACGATTTTCGAAGCGATAAAGCGAATTTTCAGTAATAAGACTTGTAATAAACGAGACAACAAAATTATTGGAATAACTGCCAAGCTTGGCAACCAACGGGCACATACCGGGCAGAGTGATGTGGCGAGAAGTGGACTCGCTGCGCTGACGCCAGCATGAACGGAAAGCAATAAGGGAAGCGTACAGCGGAAAACATTTCCTTTGAGAATTTTTCTACTCGATGCATTTATTGGCAGTCAGCTGTTTTAATGCGCTTGATAGCTGTTTATTTTGCTTTGCTTCCGTGATTCAGCCGCAACGCTGACAAAGCTATTTTAGTTCAGAAAACATTTTTAATATCCGTTAACGGTGAAGGTATTTTTATTTGTAGCATTTTTTGGGTTGTGCTCGAGAAATAAAACTAGAAAGGATATTAAATTAATTTTGATTATTTTAGATTATTGATTCTTCAATACATTGGAAGCTGAGCAAATTATACCGACTTTTATTAAGAAAAACTTAACTGGAGAGTTTTTCAAGTCAGAAGTGTTAGCAATGGGGAGAATGAATGAATACTAGCTGATGGAGAGACCGGTGGCTTTTCAGTATTTTTTCAATTGTTTATAAATTTCAAAACTTAAGTTGTTATCTCTAGAAATGTCTCAAGATTTAGGTTAAAAAAAATTCTTTCCAACCAACAATAATGGAGTTGACGGGTGCAGCTGCTTAAAGGTGTCAAGGCGGTACCTTTACAGTAATTCTAGAATTCATCACTTAATTGTTATCTCTAGAAATATTTCAAAGTTCAGATTCGAGAAACTTCATTCAAGCCCACAGCAATACAATTGTTTATAAGACGTCAAGGCGGTATCTTTTTAGTATTTATTCATCCAATAGTCTTTAGCTATCAGATTTGGATACTTACATAAATCTAGAGGTTAATCAACAAAGTATGAGAATTTAGAATTGAATGCAATCTTTTGTGAAATTATGACTTTTAGTTGCAACTCATTGCAAAATTTTTTTCCAAACCTACAACAATTTCTTTATCTTGCCTCTTAATGATATCATAAATTACACCTTAATTTTGTACTCACATTTCCATACTGATAGTAAGGTAACAGGTGATCACCGGATTCATGAAGGTTTGGTTTCGTTCACGTTACCTTGACGCGTCCGGTCAAACACCTTAAACAAAACTCTGAAAACGGAGAGTTTCGCTAATACATAGATAACGGGAGACAGAGACAAAAAATTTTAAACCAGAAAGAAGAAGAGAGAAAGAGAAGCGAGCGAGAGGAATAAAGTGGAAGTAAGAAAAGATAGATTTATCGATTTCACCAGAAAAAAATTCTATGTTAGGTTTCAAACCAGTAAGATTTAAGCAATCAGACCTAGTCCAAGACCGCCGTTGTTAAACCATTTCGTTGCTTTGCTTAGGATTCAACAAATATCACTTAAAAGTAACAAATCATAGTTAAAAATCAGAAAATTGAGTTGGAAAAGGGTTACATTAGGTTAGGTGAAGAGGTCGATCCTCACAGGGATCCCACTTGGACAGCTTAGAAAGATACGGCATGTGTTATCTAAATCTCCTAATAATAGATCATAAGACCCTTACCAATCGACAAAGCGTTTTGAGCCTATCAAAGATTTGTAGAGACGGCTAATATCAGTTCGACTATGCCTGATGGTTCAACAAAGGTAAGACTGCCTTGATATGTCATTCTCAGCCTTGTAAAGGCTGGACAATGGAGGAGAAAATGCTTGATAGTTTCGACATCACCCTCCTTCATTCTTATTGAGAGATCCAACTAGACTATCCCATTTCGATGTTAGAGGTGTAAGAGAGGGGGGATCGGGTGTACAGTCGCCAGCGATTCAGCTATGAACAAACGAGTCTGAGGATGAAGTAGCTTGATGATATTTTTAGTGAGAACAGACGCTCACTGACTCGCTTTGAGCGCACAGTTAGCTCGACTGTAGGAGTGCATGCTCACCTCCCTGAAGGTACGTAGCAGTACATAGAGCCAAAATTCCACCTTTGGTGCGAGTCTATTTTCCTTATAGCTTTTCTACAGCAATATAAGACAATTCTTATTCTCTCCTCAATATTTTGCCTAAATGAAAGTTTTCTATCAAGTTTGAGCTCTAGGTATTTCAGCTTATCAACTGGTTGAAGACATGAGCCACCAAAAATGGGAGTGGCAGTGGAAAAGAGTTACAAAGGTTTAAAAATTGTATACTATTTCTAATGAAGGGAACTCTGTTAAAGTGGGGAACTCAACAAGAACCAGGAAGCATTGGTTCGAAAAACTTTACTCAAACTATTTTTGGTTTCTCAAACAGAAAAGAGGTTCAGCTTCGAAGGCTAAGCAGAAGATCACGTTAATTAAGCGCTAACAGCTTTCATGAAGCCAACCATGAAGGATGTCTAAAACAAAGCCATTGAGGCGCGTAGACGCTTATAAAAGTAAATGTCAAATTGACTGCGGCCAACGGAGGTCAAATATTCAAACATTTATGAGTGTTAAAGAGGACGGCAACAGCCAAGAGTCGGCTGAAAAGTCAAGAGCTACAACAGACAAAGAAAAGCAATTTGCACACTCGCGCGTCTTTGGCAGCGCTGTTAGTCATTTAAGTGATGAATTTGCAGTTTTCATTGTTGTTTTCACATCTTGCACTCGGTTTTGCGTATTTTCTTTAAATTTTTCTAATTTTTTTCAACATTTTTTTTTCATTATGCATTCGTTTACTTCTATTTCTCACATGTAATGAATGCCAAGTGCGCGCGTATCAAATAACCTTCACGTTGACGCGTTGCCGTCGAACTGTGACGTTGCTGTGGCCGAGCCAGTTGAATTGTAAATTAATTGTGCCTTTTTATTTTTTTGAAATAAATGAAACAACAACAACAACAAGCTGAATGTATGTATGTATGTATAAGCAAGCAGCCAGCGCTGTTGAGTGACTTCTATTTATGTTGGAGGTGTGTTTTTTTTGTTGCTGTTGCCGTTGGCATGCAAAATGTGTAAGTGAAGGCAGTTGTCGAGACTTGTAAAATGAAGTGGCAGCAAGTAGGAATAACAAATTTCCGGAAATGAAACGCTGGTTGCATTGGATGCCGGCTTGGCTGGCTGGCTGGCTGGCTCTTGCGCTCAGACTGCTTTGGAAGGTAATGGGTAGGAAAGCCGCAGTGCGGGCGCCGCTGTGAAGGAGTTGTTGGTGTGTGTCTAACTGCGCTGCGGTTGAAATGGTAGCGTCTGTGCCTTGGCCACAATTTAATGGTGCAAAGGAGGAAGTCTTAAAAGCTCGGCGCTGCACTTTATGCCACGACACGTCTTTAGCGATGGCGGTGGTGGTGGTAATGTTGCTGTTGGTGGCCGCAATAAAATGTAAGAATTTGAAATTGCAGCGCATGTGAGAAGCTGGGAAAGTGTCAGCCGCTTATGACTGCAATGACATTGGTTATGGAAATTAATGTGCAATGTGCGGAAATAATAGTTTAAGAGGTAATTAGCACTGCTTAGCTGGGAAATGGTGTACCTCGCTGCCGGCTCAAACACCTCGTTTTATCACAGTTCAGTTAAGTGATGTTAAATTGTGGGGTTTCTTGCAGAATATTTTAGCTTTGAAATATGTCGCTTTTGCGGTTTGTGTTGGCAACTTTTGCAATGAAGACTTAGTGTATGGTATACGCTAGGTCAGATTGCGCTGCTGACTCAGAGGTGCTTAGTGTTGCGAAATCAAGAAACGGTATTTTTCTACACTACAAAACTACTTAAGGGATAACTACTTAAAGAAAAATGTCTGTAACCATTCGCAGAGTTTGATATTAGAAATATTAGAACCACAAGATTAAGAGTGCTGCTGGGTATACTAGCCATACAACGCAGCTGAGAATACAGCAGGTTCCGAAGTACCAATTGCATAAACATGGAACGCTTCAACTCTGAAACAGCCATGAGTACCAACCAAAGTCAGAAGAAAATCATTATATCAGGTTAGGAAAAGCCGGAACCAGAGGGCAGCTTTCATATTAGGTAAGATTGACAAAGACCAGCTGATTGAGGTGCCGGCAGAATCGAAGCAGAATTACATTGCCAACAGATAGTTGAGTAGCAAGAAAGCTTCAAATAATGAAGAAATTCACTATATTTTGAAAAAAGAAGAAGGCCACGAACGCCACCAATGAAATTTTTGAAGTTTGCGGAGACGATGCTGTATCAGTTCGTGTAGCACAACAATATTTTTCTCGCTACTGTTCTGAAAATTTCGATGTGAAAGTCGATGAAATTATGGAAAAAATTGACCAGGACCACCACATAAGCAGCCATGACATCGCTAAGGAACTCAACATTTATAATCAAACGGTTTTGAACCATTTAAAAAAGGCTGGCTACAAAAAGAAGCTCGACGTTTGGGTACTACATGGATTGCCTGTGAAAAATTAAATGGACCGAATTAACATCTGTGATTCTTTACTGAAACGAAAAGAAATCGAACCATTTCTGAAGCGAATGGTAGCAGGAGACGAAAAGTGGATAAAATACGACAATAATGTTCCAAAAAGATCATGGTCCGAGCGTGGTGAAGTTCAACAAATGCTCCCAAAGCCAGGATTGACGCCTCGAAAGGTTATGCTGAATGGTTGGGTTGGTTTGGAAAGGAAACATCCACTATGAACTGATCCAGCCTGGTCGAACGATTGGTTCTACATTTTACAGTCAACAATTGATGAGATTGAAGCACGCAGTCGAAAAATGGCCAAAACTGATCAACAGAAAGGGCTTCGTGTTCATCAGGACAACGCTAGACCACACACATCTTTGATGACTCGGCAAAAACTTGGAGAGCTCGACTGGAAAGTTCTGAAGCATTCACCATATAGTCCTGACCTTGCACCATCGGATTACCATTTGTTTCGGTCAATGCAAAACTCCCTTAATGGAGTAAAGTTGGCTTCAAGAGAAACCTTTAAAAATTACTTGTCGCAGTTTTTCATTGAGAAACCAGACAAGTTTTACACTGATGTAATAATGTCTTTGACGGAAAAATGGCAAAAAGTGGCCTACAAAATGGTACATATTTGGATGAATAAAGTTCATTAAAAATATAAAAAAATAAGTATTTACAGTATACGTTGGAATTTGTTACCGTTAACAAAAAAATATATCTATAGTTATCCAACCAGCAACCATATCGTAAATTGGGTATGCTGATTTTCCTACTTCCGGTTAATTTAAAACCACTTATTAGGATACTTTGAGAGATACTATATAAAAAATAATAACATAGTGTGAATACCTGTCGCTTGTCTAATATAAATCGGTACCCAACATGATTGGCTCATATCTACCCCCAGCCCACATAAGCAAAATATAAATATATAATTGCATTTTATGATACACTAACACTAAATCTCTTACTATATTAGCAAATTTTTCCACAAATTAATTTGCATTAATATTCATCATCATTAGCCCGCCACGGTATCGCGATAGCTATGTATGCACAACAATGTAGACTTCCCGCTGCTGCAACAATTGGCCAATAATGAAGTTGTTTTCCGCTTAAAAAGCCTACGACCACCCCAAACATGGCGTAATGCCTTAGCATGCGCAGCGCACAGCATATCTTAACGTTTGTCAAAGTTGTTGTTGTTGCTTTGCAAACCAAGAAAATTGTTGTTGTTGCTTTGCTTACCTTACCGATTGTTGGTGCTGTTGTTGTACAAACCAAAACAGCAAAATGCCACAGTGAATTGAGCATTAACATTTAATTAAAACGCCATTCACGCAATGGAGCAGCCAAACAGGCACGCGCATGCGCACATACACACAAATGTACTGACAGACCACAGCATATTGCATATTCATGTGCGAAAGTGTTAGTCAACGCACTTTAGGCGGCCAAGTGGCAAAAATGGTAAATGACGCTGGAAGTTTGTGCATAAAACAAATTAAAATATGCAAAATTATTAATGAGACAAGCACGAAGAAAGAGACAAAATACGAAGCAAGACACAAAGCGAAAGAAAAGCGCATACATTTATTCATAAGCCGAATTAAAAAAAAAGCTGAGCTTACAAAAAAAGCCTTAGTTTTAATTTTTATGCCCTGAACACGAGTATATTAGGTTAACGATAACGGGTCACTATAACCTATAGCTGCCATAGAAACCGAACGGTCAAAACAAGTCGTTGTAGAGAAAACTTTTTTATTTGAAGAGATATCTTCACGAAATTTGCTATAGATTATTCTCTAAGGTAACGGACTAATATCCGAAGAAATTGTTCGGATCGATCTACTATAGCATATAGCTGCCATACAAACTGAACGATCGGAATCAAGTACTTGTATGGAAAACTTTTTTATTTGACGAGATATTTTCACGAAATTTAGCAGGCATGATTGTCATAGGCAGTGCTATAGTATCCTAAGAAATTTTTAAGATCGGTCCACTATAGCATATAGCTGCCATACAAACTATGCGAAGAAAATCAAGGTCTTGTATGGAAAACTTTTTTATTTGATGAGATATTTTCACGAAATTTGCCAGGGATTATTTTTTAAGCTAACGGACCAATCTCCGAAGAAATTGTTCAGATCGGTACACTATAGCATATAGCTGTCATACAAACTGTGCGATGAAATTCAAAAAGAATGCGCCTGTGAGAGGTATTACAATTTCGGTACAATTGAAGTTAACAATTTTTCTTATTTTATTGCTTTTTCTGCACTCATTGCTTAACCAGCAGCTTTTTTCTGTGCCTTCGCATTCGCACTCGTAAAATTTCTTTAAAGTGATAAGCGCAAATTTCATATAATTTGTTGTTTTTACTGCTGTTTGTTATTGTTGTATTTTTCATTTACTTTTATGAGTTGAAATGATTAATTGCATTGCGTGCTGGTTTTGTTAAAATGTGCGGTGTTCGCATTTGATTTAGTGGCACAACGGTAAAGAGATGCGCCGACACACACACATACACTCAATCCTACAAGACTTGACTGAAAGCAAACAGCGTTGGTTGTTGTATGAGCAGACGGCCGTTTCACAGAGCTGACAGGCTGTGGAAACGCCGCGTAGAGCTACTTGGCGGCCCAAAGCGGCGTCTGCTGACATTGGGGGTCAGGCTACAGCAGCGCTTAGCAGCCAACAACAGCCGTCGCAATGGTAATAATAGCGATTGGAGCAATGTGTGAATGTTTTGATAATAATTCACAATTATTTCGAGTGAGTGTTGTGAAGTTTTGCTTGAGGAAATCTCTATTACCGGTGTTGCGCCAAGCAATTGACGCGCCGGAAAAACCTGTCAGCCGGTTGGGTAAGTGGAAATGTAGGTATTGGTGTGTGTATGGGTGTGCGTAAGTGCGTTGTATGCAGGGCGCGAAATCATATAAATTATATGGCCAATTAAATAATATTTTAAACATTAAATAAACAGCGAAAGAGGTGATATTGCATAAAAATATAGAAAATAACGAAGAAAACTTTAATTGCGAAAAATTGGTGAAATTTCGAAATTGTCTATAATGTTAGAAACTCCAACGAGAAAATTGTCACACATAGTATTTTTTGAGAAATAATAACGGTATATTAAATAATTTCAGTGATAAAAAAGGGACAATTTTTCACGAATAAAAAAGTTTTCCATACAAAGACTTGATCACTTGAGCGATTAGTTTATATGACAGCTATATATTACAGTAGTCCGATCTGAACAATTTTTGGGAGATAGCACCGTGACTTTGGACAATAACTCACGCCAAATTTTTTGAAGATATCTCGTCAAATCAAAAAGTTTTTCTTACAAGTACTTGATCCCGATCGTTCAGTTTATATGGCAGCTACATGTAATAGTCGTCCGATTTGGGAGATTTGTTCGTAGAATGTAGTGTTGCCTTAAATAAAAGTCTATGTCAAATTTCGTGAAGATATCTTGCCAAATGAAGAAATTTTCTATATAGGAACTTGAACACGTCCAATATCGGAGTTTCCGACAAATGAGCAGTTTTTTGGATCGATAGCTAAAAAACTGAATGACTATTTCGAGTAACACAGAAGGACATATATATATTTTATAGGGTTTCCTTCTACGCGTTACAAACATTGTGGAAGAATTAATATACACTGTTCAGATTATAAAAATCTATAGATGGCGCTGTTGTGGGAAGTTTAAAAACTGTCATTTTCGCTCTCTTATTTTGTCTATATACAGAAAATGCGATCGTAGCAGATCCGCAGGTTGGATCTCGGCTGATTACCTTCCTCAGTTAATAAGGTTGAAGTTTTGGCTCGATTATGCCAAAACTATAGGTAAGTAAACGAAAAATGCTCCTTTTTGACCGGATGCTTGCTTTCAAAACTCCGATTTAAATGAATGAAAGTTTTTAAATAAAGATATGACTTCGTAGAGTTTTTGTTTTCAAAAAAGGTACCCGAATTTTCTTGAGTACTAAGCATGGAACTCTTAACACTTCAATAAGCTTGAGCTCTTTGCCAAAAGCTGACTGATTGGACCCAAACTCGTGGTAGACAGATTGACATATGTATATGGTTTTCGCTTTTTCGGATTTCAAGAGGGAAGAAAAGTTACTATTTCAATTACAAGTGCCACAAAATCTTATGTTTCGACCGAAAGAAGACCTGTTTCAAAGACAAAGTAGAAATTCTAAAACTTAGACTACCACCAGAGCACTTCGTCTCATAAACGCCCAGATAGTTCTTGGCCTCAACTAAAAACCAGCCTGCGAGAGGACGGTCCTCAAACGTAAACAGCTATCTCGCCGACCTTTCTCGCATCACGGAACCTAACATTCTCCTCCACTTAGTCCATAGCGACCATATTCACTAACTGGACGAAGGAGTACAGACTTGACCCTAATATTGCAGTCGAAGGCGTTAAAATTCCGACTAACACAATAACCCTAAGATTTTAGGTGTGACATTCGACAGCCTGTGCTACTTCACTCCTCACACGACCGCGATTATTACCAAAGTATAGAATCGTAACAAAATCCTCAAGACGCTAGACGGCAGCACAAGGGGACAAGGCAAAGAAACGTTTTCGGCTACATGTAAGGCAATCGGCCGGTCGGTCCTTAACCAAAATTAAATACCAAAGACATGTCCAACATGCAATGAGTCCCTGCAAGACTCTAACCACCTCTTTGCATGTCCAGCTAACCCTACACATCTGACACCCATCTCCCTATGGTCCGACCCCGTCGAAACAGCACGTTTTCTGGGCCTACTAGCCATCTTAACGGGGACTAGGTAACCACAATAGGTACAATAGCAACAACAAAGTAGAAATAGGTTACAAAAAAGTAAGAGGGTTCTCAAACTTATATACATTTTGAGAAAAATACAACATAGCATTGCGAAAAGTATTGCTTCTTACATAAAATAGCTTTGGTATGCCGCCTCCAACCTTGAAATAGTCTTCTACAATTTATGTCATAGGGTTATTAAAATATTTACACTATTCTAGGTGAAAATGATCTCTCGACAAACAAATGTACCAAAACATAGTCATGTAAAATTATATGTAGCAGTGAATCACCGCCGAAGCTTCACCAGCTCATAGAAATTAATTATTCATTGTTCCGAGTCTAACAGTATATGCACAGCTGCCAAAATGTAAACTCAATTTGCATTTAACGCGACAAAGTGTATGTTGTTACACAACAAATGTGAGTTAAGGTATAATTAATGCATTTCATTCATGCAACCAATCAGTCGCTATAATGTGTCGTCGACGCCAACGCCCCTTTGTTTGACTAGCTAACGAGTAGTAACTCGCCTAAAGTAGTTCATTGTGCATTAATGGCATTGCAAGCATGTACTCACATACATACAAGTTATGTACCTACCGATGTGTGAGTAGCTAAAAATGTGCATAGATGTGAAAGGAACATGCAACTTCCTACTTAGTAACAAGCTCTCGGGAGTATGAAGCTTTCCTTTTATCAAGCATGATTAAGTACGCGCACAGGATTTCCATTTCTTCACAGTCGACATTTTTAATTTTACCTTTCAAGGCAATAAGGAATTCTTAGAAGTGTTCGCCATTTTCCGGTTAATGAACGCCTGTTTTGTGTTAGTCTTCATGCTATCCGACAAATGGAAGGTCATAGAAAATCTCCACCTCTGAACGGCTATTGGATTTTATGAGCGGATTTTTAACATGAAAAATGTTTTAAGTTCCGAGTTCGATTTCGCCTGTCATTAACGAAACCAAAAACGCTACGAAAAATCTCTTGCTATATTTTGAATCAGGCTCAGCCAGTTTGTGAGCCTTGGCTTCGACAGATGGTAACTCAACTTAACAAGCGAAATTATTCACCACAGGTAGAAATATATAATAACCACTTAGTACCAGGTGCGTACTATAAGACGGACGCACTGCAACTTTCCAATTAAGCTTCCAAAGCTTCTGGCGAGTCACTAGTTATATATGTATGTGTCTTGGCGTCGTCCTAATGCAACGCAATTCCACACCTTTTGACCAAAGCTGCTTTCTTCGGGGCGTTTGCTTCTTTTAGAGGATCCAATTGTTGGCCAAAAATTGGTCAGAATGAACAGCCTGGTCGTAGGAATGCAACTTAAAAAGGTTATTTCCTTTTCTGACAAGGTAATTTCAATTTCTGACCGTCAATCTTGCCTCGGCCACCGTTTGCGCCGGCTTACAGCGATATGGCCACGACCGTTTTCCCTTGACATGGTCGCAAGCAACTCAGCTTTTATCATCAGTACCCATCCGCTTTAGTTCTGCATTCTCCAGGTGAACGACGGTAAGACGAAACATCTCCTGTCATCAAACAAGCAGTCGTCGCACTCGCGACTTGGCTCCCACGTCACTGTAGACAGTCATAACTTTGTAGTCGTAGATAATTTCGTCTATCTTGGAACCAGTATTAACACCAACAACGTCAGTCTCAAAATCCAACGCAGGATAACTCTTGCCAACATATGCTACTCCGAACTGAGTGGCCAATTGAGAAGCAAAGTCCTCTCTCGACGAACAAAGGCCAAACCATTATTCCCATTTAGCTGTATGGTGCTGAGAAATAGACGATGGTAACATCTGATGAGTCGGCGCTACGAGTTTTCGAGAGAAAGGCACTGCGGAAGACTGATGGTCCTTTGCGCATTAGAAACGGTGAATACCGCTGTCGATGGAGCTGTACGAGTTCTACAACGACATTGACATAGTTCAGCGAATTAAGAGACAGCGGCTAGGCTGGCTATGTCATGTCGTACGTATGGATGAAAACACTCCAGCTCTGATTGTAGTCGACGCTGTACCCGCCGGGGGAAGCAGAGGAACAGGAAGACTCACTCCGTTGGGAAGGCCAGTTGGAAAAGGGTCTGGCTACACTTGAATCTCCAAATCACGCCAAACGACGAAAAGGTAGAACGACTTGTAAACTGGGCGATAACTGCGTAAGGAGTATCTACACCAATAAAGAAGAAGACATTTTCAGTTTAGAAACGGACCGAGTTTGTTGCTATTCAGCAACGATTAATAGATGGAAATTGGGTCGAAGAGGTGTTTTTTTGCGTTAGCTCGTGTGGCAACCATATATCAAGCTTCTAACGAGAAATCAGAAATACCTAACCTCTTTTAGAGTCCACTTCAGTGAGAAACAGGGGGTGGAGAAAGAGAAACAGAGAAAAAGAACACATTCAGAGAGAATGGCATCGATGTAGGATTCAGTTCATACCACATTTAATATGATTATTTGATCTGCAGGTCTCCCAAGAATTAAGAAGAAGAGGACTCCCCAGGAATTAATAGATGGTCCTTATAAAGCTTTATTGGTTTGGTCAACTGCATTTCAACAGTTTTTTTTTTTAATTTCTATTCGAGAATGACTTTTTAAAAACCTTGAAGTAAGGACTTTGCTTTTTCATTCCTCTACTTTCACTCTGTTTGTAGCAAAAATATTGAAAAAGTTGCCCGCAATCTTATTGTTTGAAAATCAACACGCGTGATTTACTTGTACCGTTATGCAAATTACACTGAACTACATGCAACATAGTATAGTTTAAAGTATATTGGCATAATAGTAATTAAGTTTGCATGAGTCTCTCATTTACACGCCTGAGGCAGTAACAGCAGGATGCTTTTATTAGCACAAAATGCCTTTGCTTTGTCTATTGTAACGAATATGTGCCGTCATATGTGCAGAAATATTATTATTTGCCATTTCTATTGTTACTGCCGCCTTTCACATACAAAAACACACATACCGCACACACATATACAAATATACAAATAAAAGGTATATAAAAAGTACATAAATGGCAGAAAACTGAAACTTTCACGACATCCCGTGTCATCTGTAATGCAGAAAACTAGTACTTGCTTGCAACAAAAGTAATGTGTTTTCCAATAAACATACATACATACATAAATAAATAAACACGTAGATATGTATGTATAAGTAGATGACATTTGCTATTATTTGCTAAAATAATTGAAAGCCAGCGCATGCAGTGTAAATTATAAGAAATAGCGGTAAATGATCATAACTGGTGACTGCACACATACACACATACAGATATCAATAATCATGTTAAAAAATATGCATACCTTGACAACGAATGCACGTCAGCAAGTGTGGCATATTTTTATTTGATCATAAATCACAACTCAAGTCGGCGGCATCGGCACGCTTTGACACTTTTTGCACACACAAACATACATATGCACATATATGCTTGCATACACGCATACATGCAAACATACACACCTCATGCTTTATTACGCCTTTTACAGGGTATATTAAGTTTACCACTGAAGGACTAGCAGTTTTCGAGATATCGATTTGAAATTTTCCACACGTACTTTTCTCCCTAAGAAGCTACTTACTTGGGGGAATCGTCGATATCGGACCACTATAGCATATAGCTGCCACACAAACTGAACGCTCAAAATCAAGACCTTGTACGGAAACCTTTTTTATTTGGCAAGATATCTTCACGAAATTTGGCATGAATTATTATCCAAGACAAAGCTACAATCTCCGAAGAAAATGTTCATATCGGACCACTATAGCATATAGCTGCCTTACAAACTGGCCGTACAAATTTAAGTGCTTGTATGGAAAACTTTTTTATTTCAATAGATATCTGCACGAAATTTTACACAATGTATTGTTTAAAGCAAAATTAAAATCTCCGAAGAATTGGTTCGGATCGGGCTACTATAGCATATAGCTGCCATACAAACTGAACGATCAAAATCAAGACCTTGTACGGAAACCTTTTTTATTTGGCAAGATATCTTCACGAAATTTGGCATGAATTATTATCCAAGACAAAGCTACAATCTCCGAAGAAATAGTTTAAATCCGACCACTCTAGCATATAGCTGCCATACAAACTGATCGACCAATATCAAGTTCTTATATGGAAACTTTTGTATTTGTGAAGGGTATTATAGCTTTGGTGCAGCTGAAATTAACTTTTTTTCTGGTTTTTATTTTATTTTTGGTAATTTTACTGTTAAACTTTTTTATTAACTCTGCTCTTTCGCCACTTTTTCGCGTTTTTATTTACACTTTTTATAACTGAGCTATTTTAGCTGTTGTTTATTGTTGTTTTTTTATTTTTATTTTTGTTTTAAGCATAACTTAAATTTGTTGCCATTTGTTTGTGACTTTTATTTACCGTTAATTATATTTATGAGCGTTCATTTTGTTGTTATCGGAGCGTTGACAAAATGTTGGTTAGTCAGCTACCTTAAATATTCGCACACATACAAATGCACACTTGTACATACATATGTACACTTTTAGATAAATATATATGCATGTAAAAAAAACATACATTTGTATGCATATATGTATGTACACTCATCCACAAATATGCTTGTGTGTATCTGCTCGTTGGCTCTTCCTCGCTTCGGCCCCACGGAGTCTTTTGTATTTATTACAAACTTGCGAAAAGCAAATATCGCTTGTTTTTGTTGTTGTCATATACATATGTACACATATCGCACATACAAGTATATAACATACAGCGCGTACATCGGTAGAAAGGTTTAGTTCATTATCCGTACCTGCTTTCATTGTCGGCATGCTTAGTCATCGTTGCCACCTTTTTATAATGTGCTTCTAGAATCGTTGGTCGATAATTTCTTACTTTTTATGCTTACAAACAATACAATTAGCCCAATAATAAGACTAAATACTTGTTAGATTACATGAATTTAAAATTTACAAACTCGGGATCCCGAAAATTTTTCGATATCTTTTGCGGTTTTCAAAGGAAAGTTCCAAACAACTTAAAAGAATGATTTTACGACTGCTTGTTGAATCCCGAATTTTTTAATTTTATCGGGATCCCGAAATAATTTGGCAATTTGTTGACTTTTCTTTATCGAAAAATGTATATGTATATCAACTTTTTTAACTTTAAATTTTGACTGTTTGTTGAATCCCGAAAATTTTAAATTTTAGCGGGATCCCGAAATATTTTGGTAAGTTGTTGACTTATCATTATCGAAAAATGTATGTATGTATATATCAACTTCTTCAACTTTCAATTTTGTACGAGTTGATTTGAGCCTCTCACTAAACTACATACATATGTTAAACACTGCAGAGTGGCGAAACGAACAAACAGCTTAAAACTGTATAATAGATCGGAGCAAATATAGAGAATAATCGACTTTATTCATATATGCTCTTATGTTAAATTCATATTTCTCATCTACATTCATTTTTATTAGGCTGCAGAACTGCAAGGGTTGAGTAGGGAAGTGTCTAAGCTTTCTGTATCTCTTTCGGTCCTTTAAAATATGTACCATAGGATCACTTTGTTAGTAAATTTTTCAGTATAGACCGTCAAATATTTTTTTTTTACAGCCTTCCCTTCTTTAAGTAAATACATTACTCTTTCCTCTGACTCCACGGCAACTACTATACTATATATTCGACCATCGTTCGTTCTTTCGGTAATGAAAGACTCTTTAGGGCCATTAAGTTACACAAATTAAGTTGCTCGGGTTAATTTAAGCATGCTTTACGAATATGTACATGATCTTTTTGTTTTTTCAAAACATTAATTTCACTATTCCGCTTTAGTTGTTCTTCCTCATTGCGGTGAATAGTATTTATGTGACTTAAGCATCGTTTTAGCATCTCGTTTTGCCGTTACGCATATGCGTGGATAAATTTGGTATAAAGTGGGTGCTAAGCCGCATTAAAGAATTTAAAATAACTATCAAAAAGTAAAATTACATTTGAGAAAGATTATGGTTAAGTATGTGACTTTAGGGTGAGTGAAAATTACACCAGCTGAATAAATAAGTTACATTACTGTTTGATAAATCTTAAAGAGCGTTACAGTACTGGTGTACTAATTACGATAGAATACGTAAATCTCACAATTATGGAGTTCATCCAAGCGATACGGCTAGAAAGAGTTTAAAGGTAGGCCACAAAAGCCACGAAATATGAAAACCAAAACAGTTCTTAAATAAATTATGTACTTAGCAAAAATTGATTATAAAGAGAGTGAGTTTGCAGCGAGCTTTGCGCCGCAATGTAGGCAAAGTTCACTATACATACAAGTATATCAGCCCTTTGGTCTAAATTGTTTAATGATAGGATAAAATATTCTTTAAATTTGAATAGTAAAATAAGTTTAGTGTTCATTTAATCACAACATATTCTAATGGAAGCAAAGATGTAAAAAACGTGAAGTAAAACTTCGCGCTGAAATGTAGGCAAAATTTAAAAAGTATACTACACTAGCATCATTTTTCATTAACAAACAAATATTTTGGAATAATCGTATGAGAAACAAAAATTTAAAACACATACTTATAAATACAAGTATAACCAATTGAAGCAACAATCAGAAAGCTTACAATTTTAAGCTCTTCTACTTTTCTCTTCTGTAAGGTTTGCTATTTCAGCATGAAAAGATATACGATCCAAAAACGAGTCGAAATTATTGAAATTTACCACCGAAATTCGGAGTCAGTGGCCTCAACTTCAAGAGCGCTACGTCCAATTTATAGTCCTCATAACCGTTCTGCCAGATCAACAATTGAGCGCCTAGTGGAAAAATATGAATCCACAGGCACAGTACAAAATGTTTCCGTGCCAGTGAGTCAAAGAAGTGACCGTAGTGTCGAGAATATTGCTGCCGCTAGCGCAAAAATTGAGGAAGATCCAAATCCGTCTCATACACGTCGTTTTCAAGCGTTGGGCTTCTCTGTGACGTCGTTGTGGCGAATTTTGTGAAAAGATCTTGGCTTACATCCTTACAAGATCAAATTTAGACAAGAACTGAACCCACTTGACAACCAGAATCGTCGTATGTTCCTCAATTGGGCTGATCAACTACTTGAAAAAGATCCGGATTTTCGTCGAAAAATCAACTTCAACGATGAGGCTCATTTCTGGCTGAATGGGTTCGCCAATAAGCAAAATACATAAGCCTTCACCATTGAATCTTTTTGGCCCGAATTAGATGATATGGATTTGGACAATATGTGGTTCCAACAGGATGGCGACACAAGCCCCACAACGAATGTCACAAACGATTTATTGAAAACCAAATTTGGTGAACGTGTTATCTCACGAAATGGGCCGGTCCAATTGGCCACCACGGTCGTGCGATTTGATGCCGTTAGACTATTTTCTGTGGGGCTACGTCAATTCTATGGACTATGCCAAAAAGCCAGCGACGCTTGATGAACTTCGCACGAATTTTGGTCGTGAAATTGAAGCAGTATTGGCCAATTTATGCTTGAAAACCGTTGAAAATTGGGTTCAGTGTATGGACTTCTGCAAGCGTGCCCGTGGTGTACATGGAACAGAATAATGACATCGAATGAACTTCCACAGGAATAACGAATTTCATTGATATCTTTGTAGCGCTTTTAGCCGTTATAATATACAGTTTTGTCGACACCTCAAAGAACTTTCTCACCAGTGTTCTTTACAAATTGCGAGCGTATAAAAACTTCAGTTCCACCGGAACTTGGCTCTTCCTTACTTGTTTCACATGTGAATTTTTTCGAAAAATGCAAGTTATTTTAATTTTCCCAACGACTGGCGATCGATGTTATCCACCGGTTCCAGCAAACAAGTGATCACATGACTAATTACATTTACAAATCAACATGTATTGAACATTGTGCCGTTTCTTATGTAATTTCGGTGAATTATTAGGTGTATTTGTCGCGCAGAAAAACTCGTTTAACACGAAACCAAATCAACGTGACCCAATTGAAATGCAATTCCAGCGGACAGACGGTGTGGCGTGCACGAATTTCAGTCAACGTTGGCAAAAAAAATAATTATTGCAAGCAAGGAAATACACACATATGTATATATGTACATGTCTACATACATATTTACATACATACAGTCAATATATAAATGAAGCAAAGCGAGGGCGGCGAGCATCGGCGTCGTGCTCAAGTAAACAGGTAAGTAATTCAATCGCGAAAACTAACAAAACGATACACAATTACCAAAATACAACAACAACAGCAACAACAAAGTATTTTTAAATATATTTACTGCGAAATATGGCAAGGTAAACCGATACAAGTTGACGTTGCAACTACTTAACTGTGACTTCATTAATAACAACACGCCGGTGAGTGACTTTGTGGCAACCGCAAATGACAACAACAACAAACGCTGGCATTACAACAACTGGCCATACAACAAAGTATGCACGTGAGCAAATGAATTGCTTTTATTTGTCTCGAACTGACGCTGCACACCCACACCCCGCCGGAAAAATACGACGCGACACCAACGACCGCATGCAACACCAAAAATCCACAAATACATCCGCCCGGTAATGTTGCACATACGCGCACAAATATATACCTACATATATACAGGGTCTCACCATATGTCTGCGAGCGAATTCTCAGGAGGCAAACTTATTGCACATAGTGACGACGGCGGCGTGGCAGCCAACTAACGGAACTCATTCACAAGCGGGCAGGTGGGCAAATAAGCACATACACACACACCTATGTGTATATGTTTGTGGCTTAAGAGGCCAGACGGCGCGCAGACAGCCCCCAATGAATGAGTTTCCAGCGAATTGAAATGGCTTGCAACAAAAAAGGCGAAGCAGAGCAGAGTAAGTATTTGTAATAACATTTTTTGGCTCGCAGGGAGGTGGCAAAGGCGAAGGCGGGTTGCCGCTGTGGCGTTGGCGGTATTTTGCGTTTTGTCGGTTGTTGGACATGTGCAACACAGTTTTCATGCTAAAGCGAGCATTTTTCCTCACAAATATTTTTCGAGCTTTGAGTGCAGCGTGAATAAATGCAGATATACCAGCAAAATGTGAAAAAACGTTAAATTCGGTTGCACCGAAGCTATAATACCCTTCAAAAATAAAAGTAAAGTTTCCATACAAGAACTTGTTGTACCCTAAATAGGTCAGTTTGTATGGCAGCTATATACAATAGTGGTCCGATGTGAACAATATATACGGAGATCGTAGCGAAGCCTTAGAAAATAATCGATACCAAATTTCATTAAGATATCTCAAACAAGAAAGTTTTCATACAAGGACTCAATTTTGATTGAACAGTTTGTATGACAGCTATATTCTATAGAGGTCCGATGTGAAAAATACATACGGATATTATAGCGAAGCCTTAGAAAGAAATCCTTACCAATTTTCATGAAGATATCTCGATAACCAAAAAGGTTATTCATACCAGGACTTAATTTTGATCGATCAGTTTGTATGGCAGCTATATGCTATAGAGGTCCGATGTGAAAAATACATACGGATATTATAGCGAAGCCTTAGAAAGAAATCCTTACCAATTTTCATGAAGATATCTCGATAACCAAAAAGGTTATTCATACCAGGACTTAATTTTGATGGATCAGTTTGTATGTCAGCTATATGCTAAAGTAGTCCGCTCTGAACAATTTGTTCGGAGATTGTAGCGCTGCATTGAAAAATAATATATGTCGAGTTTGGTGAAGATAATACCTAAATTAAAAAAGTTTCCCATATAACGACTTTATTTAGATCGTACAGTTTGTATGGCAACTATATGCTATAGTGGTCCGATATCGGCGGCTTCGACAAATGAAAAGCTTCTCGGAGAAGAAGGGACTTATGCAAAATTATATATCTCAAAATGGTAGGGACATGTCACGACAAACAGACAGATCCAAATCGACTTAATTTCTCATATCGATAATTAGTATCTATACTTTGTAGGGTCCCTGACGTTTTCTTCGCGGTATAACAAAGTTCGGAAAAAACGTGATCAAAAATTGACAAAATAGCGTCTTTTAAAGGTTGAATTTTATGTCAAATTTTGGTCGTTTTAGGCTCAACAAAATTCGTTTTTTGATCAGATCAGAAAACCGACAAGTATTGTATATAATATAAAATTATATACATAAGAAGAAGAATCAAATTTCTTGATGACCAGATGATTTATCTTTGTGTTATCACTGCAGCAAATTTTAAAAATGCTGTTATGAGATAATCGCGTTTAAGGACTAACTGATTGACCTTATTGAACTGATGGACTGACGGACTGAACTACAAACGGCTGTAACTCAAAAACTATTAGAGATATGGATTTGAAATTTTAGTATGTTATTTTTAACTATATAAGCTATCGAAATTAAAAAAAAAACAATAATAGCGAATTTTTCTAAATTTCAAAACAAGTGTGTCCCTTAAGAAAGAATAAGGGCACGCAACTCAAAAAACGCGCTCTTTGACTAAGACTATTGTCCTTATTAAAGGTTGTAAACTCGGCTATAACCGCGTTAGTGGTGTCTACGCTAACAAAGAAAAAGAAGCATTGAAAGAAGAGCAAAATCTAAATAGAGAACGAAAATAATCCAGTCTTAGAGGCATCAAGAATATTTTTTTAAGGTTATAACAGAGGCAGCATATAAAATATAACTTCATATTTTAGCTTCAAACAGATTGTAAATTTCAAATTTTGTTCCCTGGATATTCTCAGGGACCTTTCTGTTACTTAACTGACTTCTTTTCATTTCAATGTTTTCAGTTTTTGGCGCTTGCTGGTTTTAGAGTAGGTGCAACTGGAAACATCAAAATATCTTTTTTATGAGTTTAATGAATTTGCGAAAGAAATGAGATCTTTTCCAATTTTAGATTTATATATAAAATAACTCGCTTTTGAAGTTGATCCAGCAAATTATTTCCGATTTCTAAGAATTTTTTAAGTTCGTGGCTCCCAAAACGTGAAACCAATTTTCTCGAAACACTGTTCAGAGCGTCGGCGAATGAAATTTTCTCCGAAACGGCTCGACTAATCGGCTTGAAATTTTTACACGACTTTCCTAGATACATAGTATGTATATATTTTCCAGGTAAGGATCGAAGGAACAAAATTTTTGCAAAAAATTTCAATTTTTTTGGCTAAGCTGAAAAATTTTGCGGTCAACAGAAAAATAAGATAGATATTTTTTATAAATTCGTAATTTCGAATTGGAAATTTGTAAAATAATAAAAAATAAATTATGTACAGAAGCCTTCAGAAATTTCTCGGATAATATAAAGGAATATCCAACTTACACCTAACCTCAAAATATTTCAAATTAACAAAGAAATCGACGCCAAAACCCCCAGTGGGTACAAAACTGCAAATATGCACACAATGGATATACATTTGGGCTTTTGGGCACTCACCTGAAGTGCTTACAAGCTGCCACACACAAGTGCATGTACTACAAACAACAACAAACACATGAGCATGCATCGAAATAAATTTGAGTGTGGCGAGCAATTTGGAGAATGCAACCGCATACAAAGACTCATGCGAACATTTGAAAAGTGTTTGTGTTAGTGTTATTGTTGGTGTCAGCCGCCATGAAAAGTTACCGACATACTACTCAAGCACCGTTGTGGCATACCATAGCTTGGAGAGTTCAGAGTTTCATGCAACTAGCACTTGAACGGTGTCTGCTTCAAGGCGCGCCCACACCTGCAAAGGCTAATTTAAAACAACTTTGGGAATTCGGCTTGTCAGTTCGGTTTGCTTTAACGATTTCATTTCTCAAAATATGCGCAGGCATATGTGTGTGTGCATGGGGAACTATAAAAATTCTATAAAGCGTAGAGTGGGTGTGTGCTGCATATTATCCACTTCATATATCCACGTCAACGGCTTTTATGGCGTCTAAGCACGCGTGTACACGGGAGTTGGAGGCGAAAGAAAAGTATAAACAAAAGTAAATAATGAAATGAAGTAATGGAGAACAAAAAACTAATTTGACTATTTAAAGCGAATTTTTCACGTTTCTTTGTTGCCGCTTATTTTTAGCCCTAAAGCGCTCACATACGCTCACGTGCCTAAGCCTAGTTAGGGTTCTAATTATGTAAAGAGTATTCTGGCAATTGATCAAAAGTGCATGTTACAACAAAAAGGCTTGCCAAGCTCAAACCACACACACGCTTACACATACATACACACATATTTTGATTTTGGATGGAAAATGATGGCTACTGGTTGTTGCTTTTGGTAGCATTGCCGATTTTGTGGGCGTGTGCGCGCACATCTGGCAAAGGAAACCGCTCAATGGCGGATATTTTATATTTTCAGCCTCGAGCCTCAAACTGATTTCGGTTTGGCACATCTGTGGCTTTGGCCAAAAGCAATAAAAAATTCGTAGCAAACCGCATCTGACACATTTTTGGCATTCAACTCACCAAAACACAACTGTTGGCTGGTAGGCGATAATGGAATTAACGACTTACCTGCAAAGAGAGAAGAAAGAAGAGAAGTTAATAATTAGCAAACACAATTTATTTTAATAAAAAATAAAATATAAAATTATTTTAATTTAATTTAAATTGTGGTTAGAATTTTAGCTCTTAATTACTGAAAGCAAACTCATAAATGAGAGATATCCTGTTACTTTTTCAACTTGTCAAAATCAGCTGTTTTTGACATTATGTTAGTTAGCGCTCACAACAAGTATATAAACGAGAGATTCGGTTAAGATGTATACCCTTCACATGTGCATTTTTAAAGCATAAAATGACATACAAAAAATATTTGTCTTGATTTCCATCGGTCAGTTTGTATGCCAACTATACATATGCTATAATGATCCGATCTGTACAATTTGTTGGTAGATTGTAGCATTGTTTCAGAAAATAGTCTATGCCGAATTTCGTAAAAATAGCTTGTAAAATAAAAAAGTTTTCCATACAAGAATTTAATTTTCATCGCTCAGTTTCTATGGCAGCTATATGCTATAGTAGTCCGATATCGGCGATCTCGATCAGAGAGCAGTTTCTTGAGAGGAATAGAACATGTGCAAATTTTCAGATTGATATCTCAAAAAAACTAAAGATTAAACAACTTTGGAATAAAATTTATACCAGATAGCACTACCTGGAAGTGATTTATACGATTTTCTATTCTTTTAGCCCAGACGTTAAAATAACGGAAAATATTGAATTTTGTGGTCTGAATCAACGAGAATTTTTTTAAGGGTTACATGGGTTTACGGGTTCCAAAAAATTTATTTTTTTTTATTGTCTTATTAAATTTTAAAACACCTCTAGGATATTGTCCTAAATTTTCAAGATTATCTGAGTAATAGTATTAGAGATACAGCCTTGAGAACTTGTGCGCTCGAGGCTACCTAGGCAAAGTGCGCCGTCTTTAAACGCGTTTTTCGCGAAACTGTGCTTTTGAAGTCGGTTGGTTTCTCGAGAACTACACAACCCATCTTCATGAAATTTTACACAAGTCTTTGAAATACATTTCTTAAAAACTTGGACGAAGGAGTTTTTTTCTGAATAAAAAGTGTCGTGAAATTTTCATTTTCTAGTAAAAATTACTGCCAAAAATGCAATTTTCGGTTTCTTTTCTTCGTCCAAGTTCTAAGTTAAGCTTTTAATTAAAACAAGTATTTTTTCACTTTAGATGATCCTGCAAGAGGAGATTCACCGGATCAAAAATTTCAGAATTTCTTTGTAAGTTGTGTATGTTTGTAATAATAAAAAATTCTAATAAAATATTTAATTTTTTATAAGAGAAAAAATTGTTGAAACAAATGCTATTTTTTACCCGAGGAAACCCATTTAACCCCTTAATTCTATAGACTCTCTCAGCAGCAAATGCTTTTAACTAACTCATTCATCACAAGACAGAATATTTAGCAGTTGGTAGTCAGTACGGTTCCGGATTCAACAAAATTAGCCATTTTAAATATGTTCAAAGATGTAACCAAAACAAAAAATATTTTTAGTATCCCAAACTGACCCCAAATTTGTCGGTTAGCTTTATTCCAGTTTTACCCTCCCTTGTCGAACATTTTGTTTTTTATTGAAGCATTAATAACTTTTCACACTAAATATTAAGAATAAGCATCAAAGAAAAATGTTTCAATATAACAAATATTTCCCTTCTCCATAAGTAATAAAGCAAATGTGTGCCAATTTGCCCGCTCCAGCGCCGAATGCTATTGTTTTCATAATAATTAACATAATATAATAATTGCATAAGTAAATAACGGTATATTTTCCGTTATCAATGGTTTATTTAACATTCTGCTGCGGGCATATTTGATTAATGAAAATATTTATTTAGCAATCACATTGATTTATAATTTATTAGCAAATTTATTTTCCATTCAAATTTACTTTGGATGTGTTGGGCCAAAGTGTTATGCCAATTGATAACGGTGAAAGGTATTAGCTCACACTTATCTGGGTTTTCATATAAGGAAATCGCATGCAGCTGTTGTATATTTATATGAAAACATTAGATTACTTAATACTTGAAAGTATTAAGAAATATAAATCTTTAAATTTTTGGGCAAAAACCTTTTTTGGTGATTTCGCATTTTCCAGTTCTCTTTCGCCGGTGATTAATACAGTTAATTGAAATAAAATAAAGAGGTTATAGTTTATAAAGCAATATAATCTATGTAAATCTGATTATATTCTAAAGATATCAGGTGTAGGAGGTCGGATAACAAATATAACAGAGATTTATAATTATAATTATAATTTAACAGACGTATGGTATAATTATATAATTCAGGAGTAACTGCATGCAGATTTTTTGAGATGTCAAAATTGTTCCATTTGAGACTTCTTCGATTCGCCACTTCACTACTCGCTTTTCGGTTTTCTTTCATTTTAAGTGCAAGCATAGGCGAAGAAGCCTTTGAAATGGTAATAATAATAGGTAGAGGAAAAAAATGATTCTCACGCAAACGCCTTAATATGTTCATGTAGAACTCTTTATTGACTGTCTGTCCCTCCGGAACAAATTTATGCTGCACCAAATCACGAACATAGAAAAACCTTGATTTTGAGCGGCTTTCGCGTGTTTTTTTTTGTTTCGGCTAGTTTTTTCCTAACATTCCGATGATTGTTGACTTGTTTGCATGTCAAACTCATAAACCCATGTTTCGGCAGTTATAATGCTCTCCATGTAAATATGTATGTGTCATTGGGATTCGCACGATCAAGAATGTCTAAAGAGAATCAGTTTACGGCACTCTTTTTGAAAAATATTAATCCTTATCGGGACGAGTCGAGCAAGACCGCTTCCATACCCAAAATATCCACCAAAATCATTCGAACGGACTCGCGAGAGGTATCGAGCTCTCTTGCCATCCCTCTAACACTTGCCTGTCGATTTTCAAGCACCATATCCTTCACTTTTTTAATTTTTTCATCAATTGCAACGCACTACTGAGGTGTACCGACTTAAGCAGCTGCTGTAAACAAACTGGTTGACAGATCGCGCTGATATCTGGCCTAGTAATCGAGGACCAACTTAGTGAAATTTGAAGTATCATTTTCCAGGGAATTTAAATTACAATCTTGGAGTACTTTTTTGTAACAATGTATGTATATTAAGTACTTTAAGACAGATATTGTTAGTATAAACTTTCACCAATTGAATTTTCTAACAATTTTTATTGATATATCATCTGTCAGTGAAAAAACAAAAACTATACAAGACAAAAAAAATTGAAATGCAGAAATATTTCATTTTTATTGTGCGCACTTCCATCTCCACAACAACAAATCCTCCAACATTTGTAAGTCATTTAGAAAACCATAATTAACTGTACATTTATGGCAACTATATTCAAAAACATAAAAGGCACTAGAAAGTAAGAGGTTACTAATGGCATACCGTTAAAATGTAAAACAATAAAAACGCACATCCTCGAAAGTGGAATGCAACTCGTGCCACATACACATCCAGTTTGTCTGGTGGCTCTCAGCCTCCAAACTCAGCCTTAGACGCGCCGTTATTAGCAGCGACCTCCGCACAATTGCGATATTTGGCGCTTTTCGCATGCCATTAGTCAGGGAAGTTTCCGCACATTATGCGCCTTTTATGGACGCGAAGTGAATGTGCATGCCAAAAGGCAGGGCGGGCGGCGCGTAAGGTGCGGCAACATACATGCAACTTTGTGAGCTGCTCGGATGTGCGTGCGTGGCATTTTGTTGCAAGCAACGTGGAGAACGCATTGCACACGCATACATTGTCATGGGAACGAAGTGTAGACCTCGCCAGGTGTGCTCATTGATATGTGCATGTGATATAGTAGATTCATATACATTAATATTTGGACAAAATTAAATAAAGAATTATTCAAAAAATAAATTTAAAAAAGAATATTAAAAAAAATATATATTAAATAAAAAAATTATGAAAAATAAAAAATTATAAAAAATAAAAAAATAAAAAATAAAAAATAAAATAAAAAAAAAAAAAAAATTATAAAAAATTATGAAAAATAAAAAAAATTAATAAAATAAAAAATAAAACAAGTTTATAGAAATGACATAATAAAATACGAGAATGAGAGGAAAAATAAAAATATTAATATTAAAATTAATAATTTATTAATAAAAATAATAATTAATATTAAAATTAAAATTAACAATAAAAATATGAAAATGAAAAGAAAAAAATGAAATATAACAAAATAAAAAAAAATTACAAAATTAAGAAAAATTAACAAAATACTAAAGAAAATTATTGAAATAAAACAAATTAAAAAAATAGATAAATAATAATAATAAAAATATAAAAATGAGTGGAATAAAATTAAATATTTTACCAATGATTTTATTAAAAAAATTTAAAAAAGAATGTTATTAAAATAATTAAAAAACAACACACAAATAAAAAAAAATAAAAAATTAAAAAAAAATAAAAAATTAAAAAAATAAAAAAATTAAAAAATTAAAAAATTAAAAAAAAAAAAAAAATTAAAAAAATAAAAATTAAAAATTAAAAATTAAAAAAAACTCTTCCGATCTTTAAAAAATAAAAATAAAAAATACTAAATTGAGAGGAAGAAATTAAGTATAAAAAATTAATATACAAAATAAAAAACAAAAATAAAAATTACCAAATAAAAATATAAAAATGAGAGGAAGAAATTAAATATAATAAAATGACAATAAAAATATGAAAAATTGAATAGTTTATGAATGCAATTATTAAGAACAAAAACTATGTGAAAAAATAACACAGAAATAAAAAACAAAGTTATTAAATTAATTAAAATACAATACAAAAAAATTATAAAATTTTAAAAATTAAAAGAAGATTACCAAAAAAACTTTAGAATGTGAGGAAAAAAATTAAATTTAATAAAATAAAATTAAAAAAAAATAAAAAACAATAAAAATATATTAATAAAATAAAAATATTAAAAAATAACTATAAAAATATGAAAATGAGTAGAATAAAATTAAATATTTATCAATGTAAAATATCACGAAATTTATTTTTTTTTTTTAAATAGTAAGTTACTTGAAAATCATCAAGTTAAATAAAATAAAGACACCTATTTTTTCATTAAAACAGTAATAATCTTATCAGCATAATATGATAAAAATAAAACTAACTAAATATGAGATTTTAATTAAAAATGATTACTACTTTTTGTAAAAAAAAAAAAATTGTTTTATTTTATGTTATTTCCTACAGGGTCCCATACGCGTTGATTGCACTTTGTGCAGCTAGCTTCGCTTGTCTTCTGCACTTATGAATTATTTAAATATGGCAAATGCATTATTAATGTTTACGGCAAGTTTTTGCTCCCCTCTACACCGCTGCTGTCTACAAAAAAGTTATCACTTTGAAACTTGTTTGCAAACAGTTTCAATTAAAGTTTTACAATTTAGTTCTCGCGACAGCTAAGCGTGCTGCGTTTGCTTATTAATAATCTTTTTTATTTTTTTTTTATATAAAAACATATGTTATGTGAGTAAGATAGGTTGAAGAAAACTTTGTTAAACTTAATGACAAGTGCGGCTAATATTATCTGTCAGTTGGTTAAAAGAGAAAACTGAAAAGAAGTTAAATGATTGTTTATAAGGAAATTACTGTTAACTGGAAAATAGTAAGAAAGGTAAATTACTATTTTCTTCCTGTACAAATACTTTAAGCACAGTTAAATATTAAGTATTTGATTGGATTTGTAGGGAGTCATTTAGATTGAGCGGCTCTCCTAAGATCAAAGTTTTGATTCCGAACTGTCAACAGTTAAAAAGATATGCCTAAACACTTCTAATTAGATCCCTAACCGTTTCCTTTAACGAGATGTAGCTTCCAGAATCCAGAACCCACGTCCAGATTTTAAATTTTCTTAACCTTACTCCAACCGACAGACCTTACATGGATTAATAGCATTCCCAGCGGTTTTAGAACTAACTTCATTGAATGATACACTCTTCTAACCCACTAACATCTGACGAAATGTATATTTTCGTATCATTTTGTGGTTAGATAACGAACTCTAAAAATAGTCCGCCACTCACAATCTTCAATTAATCATCTACGTATAAATACCAGCAAACATATTAATTCAAATGTTCACTGTAAGCAAATTTCAATGCCAATGCACATTTTCACATTTCTATGAAAGCAACAACAACAACTTGGATACTAAAAATTCCCTATATGCCAGCAGCTACTTGGTGGCGGCGCCGTTCGCTCACCTCACTCATTTGAACCGCCATTAATTATAATTAATTTTAACTAGCAATCAAATAATTGTTAAAAATAGCGGACGGACGCACTTAATAGCGCATAACAATAACAAACGAAATGAATTAACATTCGAATAGAAAACTGAGTTATTGAATAAAAGAGTAAAATGTTGAAAAATGCAGTGAAGGCAACAGTGGAAGCTGCCATTGAGGTGTTGCACACCGAACCCGACAGCTGAGGCGGGCAGCTCGAAATGCGCCGGCACACCACACCGCGCGCCTCACCGCCTTACCACAAGTCTTAAATGGCAGCGAATTTACAGCAGTCATAATGTTATGGCCGCCACACGGCCTCCTCGCCACTTGGCCGCTCAGTCAGTCAGTCAATGAGCTGGTGTGGCAAGTCATGCCAATGTTTCTGTGTCAGCGACTAACCGATATGAACTTCAAATCGGCACGTAGTATTATTGTACAATGAAGCTGCAGATATACCGGCAATGGCAAAAACAATGCAGTAATGATACCCCGGAGTTGCGGCGCTGCAAACTTTCAACAGCTCGGCTAATGCGCACAAAGTCACACTTACATAAAAACAATAAAAACGTTAACTTCGTCTACTCCGAAGCTGTAATACCCTTCACAGGTGTATTTCTTATAGCAGAAAGGGTATGAAAAGTGTTTTCCATGATTTTGATCGGTCAGTTTCTATGGCAGGTACATGCTATAGTGATCCGGTCTGAAAAATATGTTCGGAGATAGTGTCGTTGCCATAAAAAATAAGCTCTGCCAAATTTCGTGTAGATTCCTCGTCAAAAAAAAAAAAAGTTTTTCATACAAGAACTTGAATTTGATCGGTCAGTTTCTATGGCAGTTATGTGCTATCGTGATCCGATCTAAAAAAATATGTTCGGAGATTAGAGCAAAGCCTTAAATAATAATCCATGCCAAATTTCGTGTTGATATCTCAAAAATTAATACATTTTTTCATACAGAAACTTTAATCTGATCGGTCAGTTTATATGACCGCTATCGGTTATAGTGGTCCGATCTGAACAATTTGCACGGAGATTGTAGCAAAGCCTTAAAAAATAGTCCGTACCAAATTTCATGAAGATATCTCAAAAATTAATACATTTTTTCACACAAGAACTTAAATTTGATGGGTCAGTTTATATGACCGCTATGGGTTATAGTGGTCCGATCTGAACAATTTGCTCGGAAATTGCAATACTTTCTTACACGATAAAATATGCAAAATTTCGTAATGATAACTTGTCAAATAAAAAATTTTTCTATAGAAGAACCTGGTTTTGACCGGTTAGTTTATATGGTAGCTATACGATATGACTAACCGATAGCGATGATTTTGACAAATGAGCAGCTTCTTGGAGAGAAAAAGACCTGCGCGAAATTTCAGGTCGATATCTCAAAAACTGAGGTACTATTTTGGGTGTATACAGACCGACTGTGCTTTGGACATGATTAAATCGGCTCAGCTAGTCACGCAGAGCATTTATATACATATACAATATCTCATAGTGTCTCCCTGTTTAAGGTATAAAAAAAGCTATGTATGTTTATCCATATCTTTATACATATTTACGCAATTGCTTGCAAATAAAAGTATTGAGAATACCGCAGTGGTCGATCTTCCCCAGCTGCGGAGAGAAATGCGAAGTTGGAGTTGGTGGCAAATTATTACAAAATATCATGATTTTACCCATAATTCATGCCAATAGACACTTCGCCACTTACAAACACCATACACACACACTCACTCACAGCAAATATGTTTGTAGAAAGCACAGAAAAACATAAAAAAGAAGCAAAAGCAATGCTAAAGAAAACAACTCAAAGCCACAAACGTGAGCTTCATTTCAATTGCGTCTGACCACCGGCCGCTGGCCAAGCGAACAGATAAATTACAATCATGCCAATGCCGGCGATAATCACAAACCATCTGTGGCGAGTGGCGACTGCAAACCGGACGGTGCGTTGGAAAAGGCCATGGTTAATGAGTCGAAATACAATTGCAGAAGATGAAAGTTGAAAATACTCTAAAAGACTATACAGCGTCGAACAAGTAATGGCAAACAAGCAGAAAAAAGCGACTGACGGTGGCTTGTCAATGAGCGCAACAAGTTGCCACTTAGAGAAAGGCTTTAGAATAGATCGAAGAAATTTAAGCACTGAGCGGTAATTTTTTTGATAATAACGGTTTTTGGAAGCTAACGAAGTATACTTTAAAGTAAGCAGCCACGAAGTTGATCCATATTGGATTCAGATTGATCCGGTAGAATTCCGTTTTGTAGTTTCGGAAGTTTCGGAAGTTTAAGAGAAATATTGACCAGAAAAACCTGTATAATCGTCTTCTTACGTTCTCATTAGTCCATAAGAATTGATACCAAAGCTGAATATACATAAACCTTCATAATATAATGATAATTCAGAGTTGGTTCTCAGACCTATTTGTATGACGTTCTAGTAATTATGCGATTTCGAATGATATCGACGACCAATCAACGAGCTTCGATAGCATTTTGCTCTGACTTCATTCGACCATCATTGCTAAATAAGAATTTTGAACTCAAAGAGTTTCGCAACTCCTTCGTGTAATCTGACGTACATTCGGTAACTGTGGGCGTTAGGCAGTTGGGTCCCTGAAAACAAGCAGATATTGACGTTAGTGCAGGGATTAATATTAAGGTCCATCTCTTCTCATGATGAGGCTTAAGGCATGAGCTTCAACGATTTTTGCAAAAAACACTAAAAATCCAAACTCATGAGAATTCTATGCATCGTGGAGGTTACAACTTTCAGACCGAAATTCATCTTTTTCCTTTCAAAATTTACTTCCAAGTATAAGGATGTTGATGATTTGTTAAACAATTATCTGTGGACTTAGATATGTGATGGATCTGAAGACCGCAATAATTTCTAACCAAAAAGTTTTCTTTAGAAAAAGGAAACTAAACCAAATAAATTAGTGTTCTATGGTCCTCTGATAGAATCTATAGATATAGATCCATTAACCATTTTTACTACGCTATCCAATTGATGCGCCGAAGGCATTCCCGTATCAGCGGCACAAAGACGTCTTTACTCAGATAGTAGCAGCAAGTCCTGCTGTAAGAATAAAGCAATTGGGAAGTTGGAACAGAAAATATGAATCCATTCATCCTAAACCAGCTAAACTTAATTAACTCAGATAAATATATGTACTTCCAAGGTTAGATTTCATATCCACTTCCGTGTGAGAATACCCTCTAGACGTTATTGGAGAAGAGTTTTTGTAGGAGGATGGTACAACCTCTATCTAACCAACGGGTCCAAAATCGACTGCGGAATAGGGACGACACAGATCACGAAATTTCTCTTCCTATCCGATTAACAAAATCAGCAAGCATCTTCCAAGCGTTGAGAAGGTCTATGGTCTACGGAACATTTTTGGCAACAAAAAACCGGATGAGTTCGCCAAGCTTCGAACCGCTTCAGACGAATCCGAGGCGAAGTTAATACTATACCCGCTGGAAACAATCAAATGAGAGCTTTATACGTAGTTAACGCCTTGCTCGCTGGGAACGATCAAAAGATAGCTTTATACTCACTTCGAACAAACAGCTCAGAGCGGATGGAAATCAATAACTGCAAGATAACGAAACAGATATGACCCAAGTATGGTACGACTAAAACTAAGGACTTATTGCATAGGCACTGGAATAGTATTTACATTGTTACAGCGCTAAAAATTTTCTGCAAGCTAGAACGGAATAAGAAAACTGTTTTCCAATTTCTCTATGAATGACCAGCTCTAACACATGCCAGACACAGAACACTTGGAACCATCAGGCAGCAAACCTTGAATGGCTATTCATAAGAAGCATAACGGTTATAAGTAGTTTCATTGAGAGCACCAAATGGTTTTGGGGGCAAAAATGAAACAAGAAAGCAAAATTATGGAGGTCCTAGGATAGTGCATCAAAATGGTGCTCATTGAGGCCAGAGTGGCAGCGCTTTTATCCACCTATCAACAGCTAGGTGATTGGTTGCTATTTTCTTTTTTTTTTCTTAAAAATTTCAGGACTAAACTTCTTGTATGACAACGAAAGAAATTTAAAAAAAACAGTACAATTCCTAGAGTTTGCTTCTCGATTGCTTAACTACTTAAAACCCTTTCTCTGAGTGTAGAACCCATAAAATGTTTACCCCTGGAATCATTATTGATAAGTTAACAGCGATTTGGTGGATTATTGGCGCAGCAGAATGCCAAATTGGTAAACAAACTTACAGGCAAAAAACATAAAACAATAAAAGGAAAAGGGGACAGCACAAAAATTCAAAAACAAAACAACAATATTGCCACCTGCTATCAATTTCAAGCAACCCAAAAGGCATTATAGCTGCCGCCAAAGGCAGTTGACTTTCTTTTTCTGGCGTTTGTATGGATGTTTGTGCGGTGCGCGCGCTTTTTTGCGAACACAACTTTATGGCGGCGAAGGAAAACCGGCCACAGAAGCCAACAAACAAATCTGCAACGTGCGGCTGCAGGTCTGGCTACGCGCTGAAAATCTTTGCAAGTAAGCGCATTAAAATGATTTGCTATTTGCCAGCGTCATTGTTGGCGATTTGTTGTTATTGTTTTTTGATTTTTTTATTATGGCTTTTTGTGCTAGCCGTTGAACTCAAAGCACCACGCAAAAGAAGTATGAAGTAAAAAGGCAAATCACTAAAGTTAAAAGTATGTCAGCAATGGTGAAGGCCCTCGGGGGCAACGAAGCGGCCGCTTTCATGCATAGCCATACAGATGCAGGCACACAAACACATACATATGTGGTGGATATAGGCAAGTCACACCAGCCAACCCAGCCCAGCACAACTTGCTGTGCAGCATTTATTTGCCAACATTGCCGCTGCCGCTGCTGCTGCGACAAGAATGCAGATACGGACAAGAATTGGGCTAATTGCCAGTAATAATAATGCTTCGACAAGAAAAGCAATTAATTTTCAACACCGCCAGCGTGTTAGGCAGTGGATAGGCGCTGAGGAAACGGAAGAAGCGCACAGCGGAGTTGCTGAGTCCGTTGAATTCCATGCATAAGCAGGAAGAGGGATGTCTAAAAAGTAAGAGAGAGAAAAAAAGCGATTGAGAAAGAGCGGTGTGGCTGACAGAAAGGAGCCGCCAACGCAATAATTGTCTGCAATTAAGTGTGATTTGTTAAATTTTTTGCAGCTGCTTGCATACTTCAAGGCGCTAACACGCGTTATTAGCGACATGCACAAGTCGCGCGCGGCGCTCGCTTAACGTTCTGACCTTTTCGTCTATTAAATAGCGATAAGAAAATCGATGCGCCGCTGACATGCCACGGCAGTGAAATCAAAGCGCATGCAATGCGCCTGCTTTTATCTTCTTCTTCTTATATTTGTGGCGCCCTCAAAGCTGAGCTGCGGGCGCGCACAAAGAAAGCGCCGTTATAAGTTTAAACTGCGTTGCAGTAAGTTTTTAATTATCGGCAATTGGCATGCAGCGCCAAAGGTTGGTCGATTAGCTAATTGACATGGCTGACGGGTCGGGCAATTTGGATTTGCAGGGGGGCAGCGGGCAGATTGAGTTGGTGCGTAGGTGCATGTTTGATAGTCGTTTTCAATTGCAATTCATTTTCATTTGCAGCTACTTTATCGCTTAATGCAAGGTGCGCATAAAAAGCTTGCTTTAATGAGATAATGAATGCATGACTGTAAAATATTAGGGTGTGTCACATGTGCTAGATTTCAATATTTTATGGGTCACCATATACGTTTTTAGTTTTAGATAATAAAATAAAATGATAAATCAAATGGTAAGACAGTTTAATGCAGTTAAAAGCGATTTTTTTTTCATACTAAGCTTCTTCAGTAAAACAAAACTGAAAGTTATATGAACTTAAGGGGGCAGGGTGCTTATAAAGAGAAATAAATAGAGTATGCTAACATATGGTGTTCTTCCAGAAATACACATTTTTTAGTGTGCTAGCTGCCAATTTAGGTGTCTGATCAAATTTGACCAGGACTGGATCGAATTTGTTTCTTAGATCGGTGCAGCAATTTTTATGTTCGTGTAAGTTGAGTATGCGTCAACAAGAGATATAACATTTCTTAGAGTGGTAGCGGCCAATTTAGGTGTCTGTTCAAATTTGACCCGGATTGGTCGAATTTTTTTTAGATCGGTACAAAAATTTGTATGTTGGTGATGTTAACATATGGTGTTCTTCTAGAGATATAAAATATTTTATAATGCTGGCTACCAATTTAAGGGTCTGATCAAATTTGACCCGGACTGGTCGAATTTTTTTTTTTAGATATTTAGATAATTGATGTGTCTTTAGCAGCTATTTGTTTACCAAGCGAAGAGTTTGCTTGGTGCTATTTACTCTAGAAAAAAATTTCACAACGAGTTTGTTTGAAATTTTGTGTTTCCAATGGAATCTCGACAATGGATCCGTTGAAAATATTACAGAAGTATTTTAGAAAGTACATATATTTTAGCACAAACACAAGTATTTTTCGACTATAACCGCGTAAGCCCCAATAAAGTAAGAAGTATTTAAGTGGTACAAATTATTTAGTAAAGGACGTGAAGTCATCGAAAACTTGCCTCATGCGAGTCGAACATCCAACTCTGCTTAAGAAACGGTGCTTTAAAATGTTGCCATTAGAAGGTTAGCAGAGGATCTCAACATTTCTTGCGAATCGACTAAACACATTTTGGTTAAAGTTTTGGATATCAAACGTACCAATGCTAGGCTCGCGCCAAGAGATCTCAAGCTTTTGTAAAAAGACGTCCAATAGGAGTTTCAAAAGAAATGTTTGACCAAATAGCTGAGAACCCTACGAGGGTTTATGAGAATGACATAGAACCTCTTCAATCTTCTTTATTGTTGGTTGCATTGATTCAAAAGAAACCCGATTTTAAGGCGATAATAAAGGTTTGCATTAAAATAAGACTAAATATAGTTTTTTCTGTTGTTTTGGTTAGTCTCAGTCAAATTGGATCCGATGACATACGAATCTACTAAGATCACTCGAACAAATACGAAATTTATAGTCAAAAATACTAAAATAATATGCTGTAGGGCCTCCTGTGAGCTTTCTATAAAAGCTTTCCTATAGAAGTTTTTTGGGATCTTGCGGGTTCTCAATAATGTTGTACATAATTTACAGAAAAATAAAATAAGCATTCGGAAGTCCAATACGAAACAATACTATGTAGGGGACTATTCATTCTCAACGTTAACCCAATTCATTTGCAAAAAATAAAACCAAAGAAATATGCAAAATAATTTTCAACAGAAATCCGAACACCTGATTGAAAGTGCTTAAAGGCCCACATGTGGCTGCTAAATGCAAATGCTTTCATGCAAAACAGAAATTAAAAGTTATCTAAACAAACAAGTATGTGAACGTATGTTTGTATGTATAAACAAAGCTTTCAACATGGTTAGTGGTTAAATATATGTACATATAGTATATACATACATATGTCCATATCATACGAAAAGCACATTTAAAATATTTGCATATGCACTGTACATTATACATACATATGCACATTAAGTAAATAAATAAATAAATAAGCAGGAACAAATAGGTCATTCGATAAATAAAGTAATGCCACAAGGACGTTGATGTACATGTATATGTATACTGATAAGTTTTTATGCATATGTGAGTATTGGCCAGTAATTAATCGCCTGAGGGCTAATGATATTTTTGCGCAAGCGCAGAAGATATTCGATTTACAATTATTTTATATTTCTTCATTTTTATTGCACAAGTATTAATTGAATAAAAAATATTTACAAGTATATATACGTGCATATCATATCAAAAGATTCGGTTTTATGTGTCTCTTCCCAGAAACGGTACAATGCCAACGGAAGCTTTAGCGCCTATGAGCTTTCTATACAAAATTTCTGGAGCTTGCAGGAGCTTTGATGTCTGTGACCTTTTCTGGGATCTTGCGAGAGCTTTAGTGGTCTGTTATCTGGAGCTTTAAGGCCTGTGAACTTTCTATAAAAGCTTCTTCGGAGCCCTCGCATTCTATAGAAGTTTTCTGAAATATTGCTGAACCTTTAGTGCCTGCTATCCGAAGCTTTAGAGCCTGCGTGCTGTTTTTATAAGCTTTCTGCAGACTCCGCTTTCTCTAGAAATTTTCTGGGATCTTTCAAGAGCTTTAGTGTCTGCTATCTGGACCTGTAAGACCTGTGAGCTTTCTATAAAAGCTTTCCAGAGACCTCACTTTCTATAGATATTTTCTGGGACCTTGCAAGAACTTTAATGCCTGCTATCTGCAGCTTTAGGGTCTGTGAGCTTTCTATAAGAGTTTTCTGGGATCTTGGGGGAGCTTTCGTGCTTGCTATCTAGATCTTTAGGACTTGTGAGCTTTCTATATAAGCCTTTTAAGGAGACCTCGCTTTCTATAAAGTGTGATCTTGCAAGAGTTTTAGTGTTTGCTATCTGGAGCTTTAGGGCCTGTGAGCTTTCTATAAAAGCTTTCTGGACACCTCGCTTTCTATAGAAATTTTCTTCTAACTGGAGCTGTACAGCCTGTGAGCTTCTGGCCTAGCCCAAACTTTCTTTTTGGCTTATATGATATATAGATTGAACCGCCTAACCTACCGCTACTAAAAGCATTCGTTTTTCAGTTGAAATAATGAAAAGTTTGGCACCTAAAAAGGTGTCAAATGGCTGCATAAAGTACCCTGAAGCCCTTATTAGCCCTTTTAGCCTTATTAGCCAATATGGCACTACTTAAATTTCAAAACAACTAAAAAAAAAATTGAAAAAAATTAATGCCACAAAGATTTGGCACAACGCACGCTGTAGGGGCACACACGCGCTTCATTGAAACGCTGGCAAAACGAAGAAATGATACCCCTGCAATGTGCGGTCGTAGCTGAAGAAAACAATGCACGGCGTCCGTACGACGCAAGACTGCCTCCAGCTGCCGATAACAATCGACGCAACTATAATTTCATGCCAAAAGCGGCAAATAAGCAAATAAATTGACAGAAATAAACAAACTGCAGGAAGAAGAAGAAGCGATGAACAAAAGACAATTACACACGCTCACGGCTGTTACGTATATTCAAACAATAAGCACAGTAGGCGTCTATGTATGTGTGAATTTGAGTGAAATAATACCTCATTTCGTATGCCACTTCATTTACACGGCGGAATTGAAAGAAATGTCGTGTCTTCGATTTTGATTGCTCACTGTTTGCATGCAAATTAATCGAATTGATATTTGGCGAAGCTCAAACCACACACACACGCACATAAACACACATTCGGCACATATAAACACACCTTCGGTCGATCACTTGACCATTTGAATGCTGACGCCGTTCAAGTTGACGTCCCGAGCGTCGATAGTTTAACCACAAAAGTAAACATAAACGCACATACATGCATACGTACACTCAAAAAGACATATACTCAATAACACATACACATGTATATATATGCCAGCAAGCAAGCAGGCAGGCAGCTGATCAGCCACATGGCGTATGAGTAACCAATTTTTCGTTTTACTTTCCTTTGGTCGAAATTTCAAGGCACGCACGAGCGTCTTTTTGAGTGTCTTTGTATGTTTGTATTATGCAATGTTTTTGCTATTATTGCCTTGACGAAATGAAAAACGAAAATATTGCAGGCAGCAAATTTTTCAATTTTTGTGGTAAGTGTTTGAGTGTCTCTCAAGTGTTCTATGTTGGATACCTCAAGTGGCTACTTGTCGCTGCCGCCGGACGACAACGGCTTTCAACGTTCGATTGGCATTTTGGCTCGCCACTTCCATACGAGTGTGCGAAAATACTTTTATTTCTAATATGGAATAATAAGAAAATATGCTGACACGGAACAAATTGGCTATGGACGGCAATATTTTGATATTTATTATGACCAAAAGCAATTTTAGCTGGGGGATACATGCGTATAAGTATGTGTGTGTGAATTTTTGGTATGTGGAGAGAGTAAATTTTTCGGTTGAATGTGTGTAATAATAATTTTTAGAGTTTTCCATATAAGTTTGAATTGGACTTTTTTATCTTTTATACAATAGTTATGGTTTCTTCAACAAAATATTATAGATAACCGCCTTGGCGACCCATTTGAAAGTAATTCTTGTCCTTAAACGAGTGGAAACAAAATTAATTGGGGTCCGATCTGAGCAATTTGTTCGGAGATTATAACGATGCCTTGAAGAAAATGCCATGCCAAATTTCGTTAAGATATCTCGTCAAATAGAAAAGTTTTCCATACAAAAACTTGATTTTGATTGATCAGTTTGTAAGGCAGCTATATGCTAAAGTGGTCCGATCTGAACAATTTGTTTAAAGATTGTACCGTTGTCTTAGATAATTATATATGCCAAATTTCGTGCAGATATTTCCTCAAACAAAAAACTTTTCCATATAAGGATTTGATTTTGATCGTTCAGTTTGTATGACAGCTATATGCTTTAGTCCTCCGATCTAAACAATTCGTTTAGGGATTGTACCAAAGTCCTGAATAATTATATATGCCAAATTTCGTGCAGATATCTTAACAAATAAAAAAGTTTTCGTACAAAAACTTGATTTCGATTAGTCAGTTATATGACAGCTATATGCTATAGTGATTCAATCTGAACAATTTGTTCAGAGATTACAACGTTGTCTTTAATAAAAACTCATGCCAAATTCCATGAGGATATCTTAACAAATAAAAAAGTTTCCCATACAAGAACTAAATTTTGATCGTTCAGTTTGTATGACAGCTATATCTAATAATGGTCTAATATCGATCGATTCCGACAAATGAGCAGCCGTTAAGAGAAAAAAGGATGTGTGTAAAATTTCAGATCAATTACTCAAAAACTAAAGGCTAATTCGCGTATATACAGACAAATAGACAGCATATATCAGCTTCGGGGACCAGACTTCAACAACCCGAACAACAAACAAAATAAAAATTTTAACTAAATTGTAGTCTGTTTACCCTAATAAAATATACACAAATAATTATTCTTATATATTTACGCTATTCGCACAAGTATTATATAATTACAACAACAAAATGCATAGACATTGAATTATGTGGGCAAATAAGCCGCTGCTGCTGAATTGTTGATTGATTGTGTTACAAAAGAGAAAAAATAAATTCAACAAAAAAGACAAATAGCACAAAATCAACAAAATGTAAAGGCGACTTCGAAACATCGCACTTAAGTGCTTTAAGCACAGCACTCACCAGCCTTTTATTTTCAATTTTTTTTTTTCAAACTCACTTAAATTGGTTTATCGGTAGCCTTTTGCATTAATTCGCATTAGCGAATGTTAGCTTTTAAGGCACTTAAACACACACACATACATACATACATACATATGTATATTCATTAATAATCCCAAATTTCTGCTGAACTTGACGTTTCGGCACTTTAACAGTTCTCTGTTATCTACTAACTTTAGCAGCGCTGCCAAAGTCTATTCATAAAAATTAATCACCATAAAATCTTTTATCAGTCCTCGTTAGCGTTCTTTTCGCATTTCGATTGCGTCATCACAAGGGCGCAGCGCAAATTATCCAAACAGCAAACACACTCATGTACTTCTGTATCTATATACTTCTGTATGTGTGTATGTGTACTGTTAATAATAAGAAAACACTTGCGCGATAAGATTTTGTTTATAATTAAAAGGCAACTACTGTTACACACCACTCGAAGAATTACCGAAGCGCTCTCTGAACGAATGATGAGCTCATTTTTTTGGTGCTTCTGGTGGGTAATAGTTTTTAGATACTTTTGCAAAAGAACTTAGTAGCGCTTAGGTACTTTGTGATTGCTTAAGACTTCTTAATTTATGTACAATAAAATAATTTAATGAAATCAAATAGGCTGAAGGTCACTACACACACAAACGCATAAGCTATTAAAGTTTTTGAGCCTTTATTAACCCCATAAATTCAGTTAATTAAATTGCAATGAACTAAAATTAAACTCAATTATTAATGTTAAGGCAGAGAAGTTTTTATATGAACTACTCCATATACATATTCAAATTGGGTTTTCAACCTTTGTATTAGAACTTAAATAATTCGGCGATGGAATTAAATTTTTTAGTAAATAACCAGTTTTAATTAAATATTATTTAATTAATTAAAATTAGTTTAATAATTATTTATAATTTAATCACATGTTTATTAATTAATTAATAAAATTAATTATGTTTAATAAAAAATAGTTACTTGAAAAATTAATTTTTTTAAATTTAATTTGATTTTAATGAAATGATTTTAATTGAATAAAATGTTTAAGTTAATTATTTTTATTAAACATAATTTATTTAATTAATTATATGATTATTGAAGTACATTTAATGAATTAAATTACTTGTTTATTAATTTGTTTAATGAAATTAAGTGATTTAATTAAATAAAATTATTTTAGTTATTTTTTTAATTAAAATTGTTTTTAATTAATCCACTTTTTTATTAATTAATTAATAAAATTAATTATGTTTGATAAGAAATAATTAATACAAATTTTAATTAAATAAAATTTTTGATTTAAATTAAGTTAAATTAATAATTTAAATTAATATTTTAAATTAAATTTTAATTAATTTTTATTAAATTTTTTTAAGAAGTTAATTTTTTTACAAAAGTGTTTAAAAAAACAAATTTTATAGAATACCACCATAATTATTTTATTTTATTTTTCTACTTAGTTCTAAACAATTTAATTTTTACTTCGAATCATTTTTTAGTTTTTTTAATAATTTAAAATAAATGAGTAAAGTTAAAGCATAGCATTTTATTAATGAAATATTTATGCATATTTGTTTTCCACACTTTATATTTGAATTTATAAAATCTGCGTTGAAATTATTTTTTAATTAATTAATTAATTTTAATTAAACACTAATTTTATTAATTAACTAATCTTATTTAATTAAATCATTATTTTTATTTATTTTATATTAAATAATTTCTGTATTAATTAATTAGTTTCGATTAAATGAAAAAATGTATATAATTATTTTAAATTAAACAAAATTATTATTTTTTAATAAATGTTGTTAAAAATATAATAATAAAGTTTAAGGCATACTTTGATAATTGCTATATGCGTTTTCGTGTGAAAAAATCTCCTTAGATCCAAATAAGTTACTTTGATTTAGCTTTTAGTTTCTTTTTTTAATTCAATAATGTAAATGATTACAGTTAAAGCAAAATAATTATTATATTGTATGAGCTATCAATGCATATCGGTTTTCCGATTACATTATTTATATTAAAATTTTAATAATTATGTGATGAAATAAATTTTTCTGATGAATTAATTATTTTGAATCAAGTAATTAAAATAATTAAATAAGAAACATTATGTAATTAAAACTAAGTTATAAAAAAATTGTATTTCATTAAAACAAGCTAATTAACAAGGAATTTTATTTAATTAAAATAATTAAAATAATAATTATTAATATTACATAGTATTTTATCAATCAATTTATTTTAATTCAACAATATTATTTTTTATTAATTATTTTTAACTAAAAAAATATTTTTTTTTTATAATATAAAAGCTTCCGATCTTTAAAACAAAAATTTAATTATTAATTTTAAAAAATACTACGTTGATCATTTTAACGGTAAGAGAAAATATGCTTGACCAAAAAAAATGTGTTTTTAATTTAATTCTGTTTTTTCTTAATTAAATAACATTTTTGCCCTGAATAAATTTAATTTTCAAAAAATGATGTTAATTAATTTCAGAACTAACTCCATTTTATTAAATTATAGGCTAATTGTCTTTACATTCCTTTTATATTCAATTTTCGTTTATTTTACGGTTTTGCCTTTCATTTATTTTATTCATACTTTAATTTCAATTATAACCTGAACTTGAAAGCAGAAAATTTTCTTAAATTTTTTGATAATTTATTTGGATTTAGTTTACAATAATTTTAGTATATTTTTAAATTATTTCAAGATATTTTTTTAATTAAATTAATATTAATAATATTTCAAAATTATTGTCACTGCTTCATCGGAAAAAAAAATTATAGAAGCTTTGGCTGCCTTAGCCTCCCTACACCTCCCTCATTCAGCCCAGATATGAATATTATTATATTTTGAAACATAAGCATACATACGAACGACCGCCTCACTAGATTTTTCATCTATTTGCAGCTTGGCGAAACTCAACATTTTCATTACAACAACTCCAGCTGTCAACTTCTTCGCACACAAATGTCACATGGCAGTTTAATTATGCTGCAGCAGCATTTATTAATTTCTCGTTGTTGTTGCTGCTGTTGCTATTGTAGCCGTATTGTTTTAGTGGCTGCTGTCGAGCGAATTCGTAGTTCACTAACCTTTTCGCTTTGCGCTGTGTGCGATTTAAAACTTCACAAGTTCACAGCCACATGCGGAGCAGAAGAAGAAGAAGCAGAACAGAACAGCAAAGCGACAAACAAACTGACAGACAAAACGGTGAAGGTAGTAGGCTAGGGCGGTGGTGGAGTGTGGCAGCGGACAGAGAGCGAAATGGCCGAATTGCGTTGGCAAAAACGATGATGACTAGTGTTGCTGCCGTTGCTTCAATTTTGATAGCTCACATACATACAAACATACATGGCACAAATGAAGCCATGGTTACAAGCAGCATACATATGTATGTATGTGTTAATATTTTGCTGTGATTTGTGAAATTTTCTTTTGAATTTACTGTTATATGCAAATTTGTATTTTACTTTTCACACATGAAGCTATATCTGCATGTATGTGTGTGTGTGTGTCTTAGGCACTCCACCAACACAGCACTTTTTTGCATTTTAATTGCATTTCAAACACTCCAAAAATATCGGAGCTCCGCTTGCCCCTCTTCAAATTGTACAAATACAGTTAAGCTTCAATGACGTTGGCGGATATGCTTTTTTACTCGTTGTTGTTGTTTTCCTCTTGCGAACTCCATAAACAGTTAAACAAATTATCTCGTGGCAACCACTCCCAGGAAAATGAATTTCGGTATCCCGTTAGCATTTCTGTGTTTAATGTTTTTGTGCTTCGCTTTGTGTTTGTTTGCTTCGAAAATTTGGTTCGGCATTTTGTTCCGGTTGATTGGTTAGCGGCCGGTCGGTTTGTCGGTCGGTCTCATTGGTTGGGTTTGGCTGATTGTGTTTGTTCTTGCAGTTGATTTTTGGTTATGGTTTAGTTCTTATTGGCAGGCAACGTCAATGCCGTATTGGCAACCATCATCAGCAATAACTGGTAGAGAAGAAACAGCGGCGCGGCACAGTGAGCAAGAACGTATGAACTTACAAATACATATATGCAAATATATATGCTTTCGAATTCAGACTTGAAAAAATATATACATATTTATATAGTTAGCTGCTAATTAGAGTTTAAAGTCCTTTCAACAAAAGAGCCATTACCTCAAAGTGGGGTTTACGACCCCAAATAGTCTATTGGCTCCATACAACTGACATCCACTCCACGTTGCTGTTGTAGCGGCAGAATTCTGCCAAGTTTACAGTCTTTGACCGTATAAAAAGTCCAGATCTGTTCCGTAGACCCGACTATCGTGGGAACGACATCATACCCCATACTAAAGTGCGGTGCGGTGGTATGGTGGATGTCATTAACAAAAAAGTGCCGTATCAAATCCCAGGAACAGTTGCAACGAGATTGCTTGCTAGAGATTACGGGCACAGTGAAAACTACCGCAACAAAGGCTCTGGAGGTTATCCTCGACATCCGGTCAATACACATACAAGTGAGATATGACGCAATGTCTACGGCCAGTCGGCTCATGATTTTAGGCCATTGAACCTCGATCTTGTTAATGAACTCGAGTTAAGCTGGTATAGCGACTGAGTTAAGAAGACCCACGAGGAACTAAACAAACCGTTTTCATTCCCCAGATTGGACCAATAGTTCTGTGATCGACAGTTCTAACGGCAAAATTCGCTGGTGGACCAAAAGGTGAAACAGGAAGAGGAGCTTCTTCTATATTGCACAGTGGACAACTTCAAACTAAACGGCTAAAATTCAACCATTGTAAGCATAACTGAAGGTGCCAAGTGGGCTTCTGCTCTAAACAGCACATCCATAAATATTCAAGTGAATAGCCATGTTGCGCTTAAGGCTATCAGTAGCACCAATACTAGTCTCGTTCCTTTAGGATATTCAAGCAAGCAATAAATAGACTTTCAGTAGGTAACTCGGTTAATATCACCTGGGTGCCTAGTCATATAGAAATAGAAGAACATGAAAACACAGACAAGCTGGCCCGCTCGGGAGCAGCTGGAGACGCCAGGCCATTCAGCTTCTTCAGGGATTGTTTGAAGCAAAGTTTCTTTTGGTAGTGCTGATGATGGACAGACAAAAAACCTCCGATATCTAGCCAAATGGTAGTTCAGTAACATTGTAGGCAGGTAGGTACAACCTCGCACGGTTTAAAGAAATAATCAATCTTTCCCGAGATAAATTCCGTTACCTTGTCATGCTCTATACAGGGCACTGCAGGCTCAGGAAGCACTTGTGCAGCAAGGGCATTATCTCTTGCGCAAACTGCCGGTTCTGCGACATGGAACAGGAAACTCCACAACACTTGATTCTGGATAGTCCAGCAATTTCCAGAAGCAGGCTAAAGATCCCAGGTTCCATCTAAGTGGACTAGGATCACATCACCTCAGTCGCGCCCAGCAGGCTCCTGGAATTGTTCAGGATGCTAGACATTGGTTACCATATGTGATATAGTGGAGGACACAATAGACCGTAGTTCGCAGTGCAATACCTCAATCTTTACTATCTATCTACCACAGGACACTTATCCTCAGGGTCCAACTTTCAAAACAGGGAACACTGGATTCGGCGAAATGCAGAGCATGCGGGGGATGACGAACGCTGGAACATTTCCTATGCCCAGCTTTCAGCCGGATGATATGGGGCTTATTTCACGACTACCAATTCTTCAACATAAGAGACATTGGGCAATTGGGGTGGAAAAGAATCACGTTTTTTACCAAATCCACTGAGTTGCTGATTAAATTTGGTTATCACTCGAAAGCATAATGTGATACTACACTTAGACCATGTGTTTCATACTGCGATCTGGCGCTCATGTGCCTCCCTTTTCAACCAACCAATATTCAACTTTTTTATAAAGAACGGCAATTTTAACAATTTTTGATTTTTCGATCGTAGGTCATTGTGGGGACAATATTTTCTTGCAAAGATTTGTTTTTTTGGGTTCCATCAACGAAAACTATTTAAATTTTTCTTCCAAAACACTAGGTGTGCCCCTTAAGTGTGATTTATGCTTTATATTGGTATTAAATTTCATTTCATTTTCATTTATGCTTTATATTGGTATTCACTTTCATTCCTTTCTTAGCGTCTCTAGGTGTAAATGAGGGTCTTACTGTTGTTCCAAGGCAATCTACGGTTCTTATTAAAACCTATGAGAGCTGCCCCGCCACGATGTTAAAATCGTGCTTGATGACTTGAACACCAAGGTGGGCAAAGAAGGTATCTTTGGCACAACAGTCGGTAAATTTAGTCTCCATGAAATGAATCTGATATTAAGCAAACGAACTTTAAACTTGTTTTTTCGTTTTATATTAAAGTGGCTCATATTTTTCAAAAAGATTTCAAAGTGATAATTCTTTAATGGCAGACTCCTTTGATACCTGAAAGCTTTCCACAAAATCAACTCACTTCAATGAGCAGCCGCAAATGATTATACTCTTGAATTTCACGAAACAATGCACTGTGCCATGTATATATGTATGTATGCAAGTAAACAGTGGCTACAACAGCTAACAATCGATGTTGTGGTGGACTATGGCAAATGGTCGTTTCATACTTTATGGCTTGATTTTTCTATTATTTTCCGCATTCATATCCGTACTTTATTATTCTGCTCCATTTGTTTGCGATACAATACATGCATTACCTACATAAATACATGCAAACATGCACACACACAAACACACACAAATACATACGAAGCTATCTAGCACAAGTGCAAATGCAATGCTTGTAAACTTAATAAGCATAGCAACAAATGAATGAAGAAAAAAGCAACAACAAATATATGTAGTTACATTGAAAGGCATCTAAATGCTGAAAAACACCGGTATTTACATGCAGCACAGATGTATGTAGGTATGTATGCAGGTATATTGATATAAGAAGGCAGTTAGCGCTATGTAAAATCAGCAAGGCAGCCAGAAGACAAGGCGCACACTAATTACTGTTTACCGTTTCAATTTTGCTTTTGCTTACTTTTACTCTTCGAAATATGCGTGTATGTGTGCGTATGTGTGAGTAATACCTTCTACGTAGACTCACGCCTATGAAGATATGAAAATATGAAGAGACCAACTGACGAGCGGTGGCGCGGACTTTCGAGTGGCGAGTGGCGGTCAGCGCGAAATAGCGATGCAATTATGCGATAATAATGCATTGCTAAGATATATATATATATGTATACTTGAGATATATATGTATATACAGTGTAAAGGCACCTGTGTTTGCATTACAATCGCGACGCTGAGGGTGCCAGTTACTGGCATGGCGGTGGTGTTCAGGCTGTTGTTGGCTTAAGCAGGCGTTCGCTAAGTAGAACTACAACAACAAATACAAATATACTTGTACCTTATCATGCTGTTTTATCAATTGTTTTCATTTGGCTTTTTCGCTTTTAATACATTTTTATCAACTTGCTCGCTTGATTACTTTCAGCATTACTCATAATTACTTGTATAAAATTATGCATATGTTGGCTGATGCGACAAAGATAATTCACTTTTAAATTTAAAAATATGAAAAATGCAGCTTTTTGCTTAAGAAACATCTTCCGATGATTTCACATTAACTGAGTTCGTCTGAGTTTATGGTAGAACCCACTTTATATTTATTTGGACTTATAAAAAGAAATCCATTACTTTACTTATAGATGGGTTTAGAACTATGTATTCCTGCGGTCGGGAAAGACAAGATTTCGTTCACACGAGAGACGGGTCTACGTAACCGAAACGGACCCATTTTAGGAGTCAACTCGGCAGAATTCTGCCGATGCACCAACAAAAACAACAACAACAAGATTTCGTCCTAAGACCACTTCTCAGAGAGTTTTGTGATTGATTGACTCAGGTCTGTTTGATTACACGGTCCGACTGTCGGATCTAAGTAGCCGGAACGGCCCGGATTTTTTTTCGGCTAAGAACTGTCACCCCAACAGCATTTTTCAAATTTTTTTCAGGACTGTTTTCTGCCGCTACAACCAAACAACACGAAACCACGAAAGAGAAATAACAATATATTTTATAGTTTTACTTCGATAAAAGCGGAAAGACAAGCCAAACGGCCGAATAGTGTTTATGTCCTCATACTGTAACAACCAATCACGCCTAACTGTGGTTTCGTCGATTACATTCAATTTGATGTCAAAGGTTCACCACGCTCTAAGACTTGGGGTCGAAAATATCGATAAAATAATAGAAATCATGGAGTCCGACCGTCATGTAAGCAGCGTTTCGATAACACAGGAGCTAAAAATTGCAAAAGAACCGTTTGGAATTCTATACATAAGACTGGAGGCGGATGTATAGGTAGCACACGAGTCAAAAAACTTCATGGATTCGGGCCAACTATCTGTGCATAGCTGCTGAATCGCAACAAAATCGATCAATTTCCGAAGCGAACATGAAAAGTTGGCCGCTTACGACAACGTTAAACGAAAATGGTGATTGTCAAATCGCGGTGAGCCGGTACAAATGTTGGCCACGCCAGGATTAACGACCCGGAAGGTTTTGCATGTGTCTGTTGGGATTGATAGCGAGTCATCTACTATGAGCTGCTGCCCTACGGCCAAACTCTTAATTCGGAACTGTACTCTCAGCACCTTTGAAGGTAGCAAGCGTCCAAAAGCGACTTGCCATTGACAGCACTAAACCACACACACCGATAGTGACTTGCCGGAAGCTCCGGGAGCTTGGTTGGGAGGTCTTATGTATCCACCTTATAGTCTGCAATAGATATAAAGTGATTATTGCCTCTTCTGGTCTCTGACGAACGATTCTGCTGGTGGGAAATTCTCCTCTGTGGCTTCAAAGTCGATTGTCAAGATTTCTCGCGATCGATCAAACGATCTTAATGAAATTTTGCACAGGTCTATAATAATAATAATTTACAAGATCTTGAATGAAGCATTTTTTTAAAGTAATTATAGCTATTTAAATATAAAAATGTGACTTAAGAAAACTGGTATTTTCTATTTTCTCAGAAATATCTCTATTTTATAGCTTATAGTTTGACCTTAACTAAGGACAGTTTGAATTTGTCTCAACAAATGTTGGCAGCAAAAACTTCAAAGTTATTAGCAAAGCTTGTTGAACATAATTGCAATATTTGATATTTCACACACACATACATACACATATACGGGTGTACATGTGAACATAATGCGGCGCGTGTTTCAGCGGCGATAGCCAAGTGACTTCCACACCTAATTCGCTATCTACCTAACTCCGCCATACAAATTTTGTACATTTGCGAGCCGATATAAACACATGTATGCATATATAGTATGCTTTTAGCTATGTTTGTATGTATGTTTAAAGATAAGCGTGTGTGCTTGTGTATAGACTTTATTCATTCACAGTTTCAAGATCAAGTTCGTTATTTGTACATTTATGTTATGTAGTGCTATGCTTATTTACACATACCAAAAACGACTCGACTTTGCTACAAGCTTTGAAAATAATTTTTAAGGTGATTTGCTTTTAATTGTGCCAGAAATGTACCCCCGCCGGCCAGCTGACGTTGCTCCAAACTGCTGGTTTGGCCGATAACATTCGTAGAAAATACATTTAAATTACACTTTGTTGTTGTTTTTTCGTGATGAATTGAACACAATTTTACAATTGCCACAAGGTTTATCACACAATGCGTATACATATGTGTGCATGTATGCAAAACAAAAAAAAAATATTACAAAAAATAACAAGAAAAACTTTATCTTCGACTGCCGAAACTATAACACCTTTCACAGGTGCTTTTCTGATATCAAAAAGGGTATGAACCGATTTTTATCTTGATTTTGTTCGATTCGTTTGTATGGCAGTTATATGCTATAGTGGTTCGATCTGAACAATTTCTTCGGAGATTGTAGCGTTGTTTTGGACAAAAGTCTATGTTAAAATTCGGGAAGATATCTCGTCAAATAAAAAAGTTTCCATACAAAGACTTGATTTTGATCATTCAGTTTGTATGGCAGCTATATACTATAGTGGTCTGATCTGAACAATTTCCTCGGAGATTGTGGCGTTGTCTTGGATAATAATTCATGCGAAATTTCGTGAAGACATCTCGTCAAATAAAAAAAGTTTCCATACAAAGACTTGATTTTGATCATTCAGTTTGTATGGCAGCTATATGCTATAGTGGTTCGATCTGAACAATTTCTTCGAAGATTTTAGATCTGCCAAAGATAATATTCTATGCAAAAATTCGTGAAGGTATCTCGTCAAATAAAAAAGATTTTCATACAAGATCTTGATTTTGGTAGATCAGTTTGTATGGCAACTATATCCTATAATGGTCCAATATCGGCAATTCTCACAAATAAGCAAATTCTTAGGGAGAAACGCAAGTGAACAAAATTTCAGATCGATATCTCAAAAATTGAGGGCTTGGTTCGCAAATACTCAGAGGTGCATAGCTAAGTAGATTCAACTCGTCAGACTGATCATTTATGTACCAGTAGTATACATATATGTATTCTATAGCGTCTCCGACATTTCCGCCTGCGTATTACAAACTTATGACCCTGTTCGGGGTATAAAAATCATAAACAAATAAAGCAATCAGTCCAAGCTGGCAAATGCTATTAGCTGAGCACCAGTCAAGTGGCAAAAATCGATCAACACATATGTATATACATAGTTATGTAGATAAGTAAATAGACACACTATATACAAATATACAATATTTGCAATTCGTCATTTGTACATACAAGTACATACATACATACATGCATATGGATATGGGCCACAGCTTAGTCAATCAGTCAGTCGTCAATGGCGCACGTGTTTTGTACCTAACGCTAAGAGACCCTGCAAAGTGCTCAACGTAATCACCAATCCAAGTAATGTAAGTAAGTATATATACATATATGTATGTATATATGTACATATGTGGCTAAACACCTGTCGGTTAGTTGAAAGAAAAATGTGTTATAATATCGGAAAAACATTGTTAACGAGGCGTAGAGCGTTTTTACTGGTCTCTAAGGTCTCTTAATTAGTCATGTGTAGTTGAAAAGTAATACAATTTAGAGGAGAAAAAAATGCGCAGATAATACGATAATTATAATATTGTACTATCTTTGTAAATAGTATAATTGATTGTGCGCGTAAAAAAATTTATTGAGCAGTAAATATGCTTTGCTTGGAGCCTGAGCATAGGCAAGGCACATGGTGGACTTAACGTCACAAGAGTACAAAATAATTTTGGAAAAAACATATGTATGTACTCAATACTTCTATAATATGTGCGTATAGTATAGAGCTTGGCTTCTGCTTAGGCTTTTTTCCTCATTTAGGTCGGTTCCTTGATCTTTTGTTCCATGAACTTAGTTTAAGGGATGATATTCAGTTTTGAAATTGAATAAACCTAATTCCTTTTATCGAAAGTACATACAAGATAAAAGTATATTTGAGAATATTCTTCAAAATCTTAAATTAATCCGACAATAGTTTGATAGCATAAGAGTATAAGTAAGAATTCTTTAACGTCTCCGAAAATTTCACAGACAGTGAGGAAAATTTTTTCAGATGAAGCACTTTTTTCTGAGGTTCTCCTGGCGATTAGCAACGGAATCAAGGAATCCAAAAATTTTTAAAATGATTCGCCGATTATTAAAGTATGTGAAATTCTGCCAAAGCAACCATGTTTATTTATTAAATAAAATATATTTTCAAAAAAATTTCAGAAAGAAACGCCTTTACAAGGCCTTAAAAGATTATGATTTTACTGATCATTCCAAAATTTTATTTTCGATCTAATGTTAATTTTTGGGAATACGTAAATTTATTTAACACTATATATCGAATGTGTGTAGATACAGTAACAATAAACTCAAGTTCTGAAGCGATCGATAAAACAGTCATTGAAAGAGAGGAATATGGAGTGCGTCTTGGCTGTAACATGCAATGATCGAATGGAAAATGGTGTGTGCCTTGGATTATATTAACTTAAGGCTATAAGAAAATATATTTATTATTATTAAGGCATTTTCTAACAAATAGAATCGAATAAATTTTTGAAAGAGATTTTTAAATTTTTTAAACTTCGCCTTAAAAATCGTTGGCTCGAAACCTGGTTAAAACACATAGTCTCTTAGGCAAAGTTGTTCATAGAGAGGAAAATGGAGTGCGTCTTAGCTGTGACATTAAATGTTCGGGTGAAAAATGGTGTCGTCTAATTTTAATTCAACTGAAGGCTAAATAAAATATTTTTGTTATTACTGAGGATTTTTCTATTGAACATGGCCAGATCGGACAGCAATAGCACATATATTTCATACAAACGATTGTTCTATTTCTTCGTTAAAAATCGTTGGCACGAAACCAGTTTTAGACCAGTAGTATCTTAGACAAAATTGTTCAGAATGATGAGAACATTTCTCGCAAACGCGTTTTTATAGAAAAATAGAAAATATAGAAAAAAGATCGACCCGTTCTAATGAGTACATAGGAAATTATTTGCTAGGAAAGTTTCTACCACGAATAATATAGGATTTGCATGTAAGTAATCTCTACGTCATAAAAGGGAACGTCTGACTATTTTCGGACATTAATATCAGATTAAAGTATGTACGTATCTGTAGCGTAAAGAAAAGGCTCAGTATACTGTTAATATACGACTTGACTGAACTTTCGGTATGTTAAAAAGCATATTTCTACCACAGAAGCAGAAAGTTTTCGACATAAATGGATAAAGTCCCTAAAAGTGTTTTTATAACTTCTCACAGACGATCTTCGATATTAACTTATCGGTCTTTTGTTTAAAGCTGACTTATGGAAATCACTTTTACCACGACGGAAAGGAAAGCTTACTCTAAGGAGAGAAAATAGAGAGAGAGAAATATGAGCAGAGCAGAGAAAGAGAGCAGAGAAAGAGAGTGTGTGAAATAGATAGCGAAAAAGGAGAAAAAGATTGCTTCGGTGACTTAGGAGAGGAAGTCTGAATAAAAGACCTTTTGGTTAAAGGCTAATTAGCTACTATTACAATTATTAAAAGTATTAAGAAATTCTATTTAAACTCTAATTAATATCTACTTTACCCAATCCATAGTAGAAACACACGTTTGTCTTGAAAATATTTAAACATTGACCTTCCGTTATGTTAAAAAGGCTATAAAAATTTATGGACCGAAATTTGGCAGAAGATAACAAATTTATTAATAGACTTGAGCATAAAAATGTATATATACGAGTATATATACATAGATATGTATATGTATGTGCAACGTTCGTTGAGCGCACACTTCAAGAGCGCTGAAGCAACAAAAGTAATTTACTTTAATTTATAAATGACAACATTAACTGCGATAAAGGACTTTCAGACATGCATGAGCCATACATATCTATACACATATGTATGTATACATAAATGTTAAGCATGCTTTTGCGTATATACATATGTATGCCATAATGCGATTGCCGGATGACGGACTTTGGCACTGACAGTGAATGTGCGGCACACGACCGACGACCGAGGCAGCTGCAATAAAATGAGCGCGTTTCCGAGTTTGTGCGTACTTACATACATACATACGCATATACCTCTATACATTTCACTTGAATATGCTTGTTGACCATGGCGACACATATTGATAACTGACATACAAACACACCTGCATATATAGTGAAATAAGTACACAAATACAGGCCTTCTTCCCGTATACCCGCATCTGCGGCAAATGCCATTACTTGCACATCGGAATTATCATTGCAATAAAATGCTTTCGCATGTAATTTGACTGTGCATGAAAGCTCAATGACTATCGTTATTGTTTTTGTTTTTGTTGTCGTGAAAACACTGCAGATAATTGCCGTTCGCATTTTTGCCAAGTTTGGCATAGACACTCGTCCAAAAGCACAGTTGGTAAGTAGATACTCTGGCAAATGTGCAGTAATGCTGCAGCCATTTGAGTGCGCAATTGACCGTAATGGAATGCGAAGTAAAAGGAAATGTTTATGAAGCAAGGAAACATTGCTTTCTGGTTAAGCATTTGAGTTGTCTATCTTGGATAGTTATTTAAATTCATATTTTTTATATAGTGGCAGTTTTTGTATAAACAAAAAAATTAAAATTATATTAAAGCAGAAATTTTTAAAAATTACAATTAATTTTTTTATTTCATACATAGTAGAAATAAAAACAATCATATTTAATTTAATAATTAAAAATAATTAATGAAAATTACAAAAACTAAATTAATTATTATACAATATATAATTAATACAAAAAAAATTTATAAAAAATTCAATGTATTATTTCAATTAAATGTAATAATTCTAACTTTTTATTAAAAATATTATTAATTAGGAAAAATTAATTAAATTTTGTTATTAAATTTATAATTTTCAAAGAGAAAAATTTAATGTTTTATTGTAATTTAATTTCATAATTTTTATAATAATTGACTTTAGTAAAAAAATATTTTAATTATATTAAGTAAATTGTAAAATAAAAAAAAATAAAAAAAATATAATAACTGAAGTAATAACATTTTTATCAATTTGAGTAGTAAAAAGTATAAACAAAAATTATTAATTACATTAATTAAAATGTTAATTTTTTTTAAGTAAATAAAATTTTAGGAAAAAATTTTTTTTTTATTAAAGATGTAATAATAAAACTATTTTTTTTCAATTAATAAAGACAAATTAAATTTTATTATTTTCAATTATACATATATGTGTAAAGATAAATTAATTTTAAAAACTTTATTAATGCGTTAATTTCTAATATAGAAAAAATTAATAATGTAGGTACTAATTAAATTTAAATTAAAAAAGTTATTTTATTGAGAGTTGTAATTTTTTTAATTAAATTTGTATTTAATAATTTTTTAGTTTTTTATTTTTAATTTAATTTGTAATTATTTGTTAAATTAAAATTAAATCTTATTATTTTAAATTATATTGATTATGAGAATTTAAGAAAAAAATTAAGTATTAGAATTAATTATAGATCATACCGAAAGCATATTTCAATACAAATTTTTCCATTTCTCAAAATTTATATGCGGCAATAAATAATTTTCAAAAAATAAGCGAACAACTGGAGTGCTATTTCACTGCGTCATACTTGCAACAACAACAGTAAAGTCGATTGTTGGCACTTTCCGAGATTCCAAACACGATTATGTGCTGCTGTGGCAAAGTTTGGAATGCCACAAAAAATAGAATAAATAAAAAACAGCAGCAAAAAAGCAATAAATAGAAATGAAAAATAGAGATAAAACAAGAAATACGTGCGAAATTCTAACAACAGAAATTCACTATACAAAAAATTATTGCCAGATTGCTGCAAAAGGAACAAGTTGGCAAAAATACAATACAAATTAAAATTGGCATAGTTTCAAAAGCCAAAAAAGTAATAAAATAAAAAACAAAAACTCAAAACAAACAACTACGAAAATCGGTCGAACCAAATCAACAGTTGAACAATTGGAATACGAAGTGGTTATGCAAAAATTATTTGCAGCACTAACAATATGAAGGGGAGAGCCAAACAGAAAAAGAAGAAAATCATAAAAAATAAATAATACTTTATTAGTTAAGGAATTTTAAACAGAAGCAAAACTTTTTTTTGTGTATCATTGTTTGTAGATTTTACTGATTTTTTTCGAATAAACATTTTGTATATACGAATTTACGAGGAGTGTAAACAAGTTTGTGGCTGACCTCAAGAAGAGCGTTATTATCTCTCAAAATATTTCAACTAGAGATTTTGCCGCTGGAATAATGAAGATTAAAGCGATACGAATTTTCAGACAAAACAGACAGAGGCCGAAACGCGTGAGTATGAAGAGCATGGCAAGCTGGCCAAGAGGGGTAATGCTCAAAAATTCTACGAAAAGATGTGACGACTAATAGGAGGTTTCAAGACTGGAGCATACTTTTGTAGAACCCGCAGAGGTAATCGAGTAACCGATGCCCAGAGCATAGTAAAATTATGGAGGGAACACTTCTCCAGCCTGCTGAATGGTAGTGAAAGGATTACGCCAGGAGGAGGATTACGCCAGGATTACGCCAAAAGAACCTAGTTACATTTTGAATCTGGAATTGGCGTCAAACACCAAAAGAAAAAGATATGCGAAATTTGAAAGAAAGGTCTCATACGTGTATAAGGAGCTTTCGCAGTAGACAATTACCCAAAAATCTAATTAAATATAATTTTTATGAACTAATAAAGCCAAACACCTTTTTCTTTAAAGTTTAGAGTCTTGTCTTAACGGCACTCAATAGGTGTGTAACCATAAATACCGTGTACAAACTTCATGCGAAAAAATCTCATTCATGCCACAAACACCTTACCGTTTGTCGACGGCAAAATTACCACATGTATTTCAGCTTAATTATAGTGATCAGTAAAAATATAACAGCCGACGATGAATAAGTACACAAGATACACAGACGGTGGCTTACAAGAGGCCGGCACAGATATGAGAACCCATTCATGCGATTTCATTAAAGGGAAAATGGAAAAACTGCTCCCACAAATATTTTTTTTGTTTTCCTTTTGCAGCGGATAACGCAAAGTGGCGGAGGACAAGGTTTTGCAGTAGGCGCTGAGGTACTGAGGCGTTAAAGATTTGATAGCTGATGAGTATGCATTTTGTTGTTGTTGTTGTTTTAGTTTCAGTTGTTTGCTGCCATTGCAATTAATCAGCGCTAGGGCAGCAGGTACGGACTGGTGGCAAAAATTATGCATGCATATGGCAGTGAGGCTGTGTAAGTGAGTGTCTGTGTGTTGGCAGCAAATTGCTATCAAAGTACAAAAATCTAATAAATAAGTAACGGCAGTGGCAACAACAAGCATAGTGGCAGCCATGCAACTGTAGTTGCTTGTAATCTAATCCTAGAAAGCAACGCCTCGTCTATTGTCTTATTGAGTTTCAAACTTGAGATGCATAATTGCAGTGTTGCATTGTTGCCGCGACACATGCAACAAAGCACTACACACAGAGACCGGCACACAGACAGACAGACGTAACATCTAACACGGCGCTGCACGTCACAACGCATTGAATCACATCACGGGCAGCCGGTCGTTGCTATCTGAGGGGCTGTGACGCTGTGTGGCACAGACATGTGTTCGGCAACAGCGACGTTGGCAAGCTTATAAACATATGTATATACCGACATTTGACATGCAATAGCATTGTTGCAACACACAACAACAACAACAACTATGCTGCGCAACGGGCTTAAAGATGCTGCAGATCTAGAAAAATGGCGCTAGTAGCAAGCGGCAAGTGGCAGGAGGGCGGGCCAGCATCAGGAATTCACAACGCGAGTTTTTGCGCTTGAAAGCAGACTTGGAAATTGTAAGACAGGAATATATTTTTATAAGAAAATATCCGTCTGAGCGCCAAGGAAGTGGAGTAGATCAAGTGATGTTGACTCGCAGCGACAAGAAAAGCAGCAAATTGGCGACGTTAGTGTTGTTGCTGTCGCTGTTGCGGATGCTGCTGATGTGGCCGCAGGGCTTGAGGATAAAGACCAACACCGAGCCACTGACAATGACAACAATAATCGCTGAAGTAGTGTGCTGGTAAGACGACATTCCATGAATATTTCTCAAGTTAGTTGCAACAGCAACAAATTTGTGTACACACAAACACACATACATACAAACAAAAGTCAAGTCGACAAGTGTAAGAGTGAAAAGGTGTAACATTTTAGTGGCACAGCAAGCAAACAAGAGCTGCCAAGCAAAAGGATACACTTGCGTAGCTGTGTTGCAAGTACATATATAAGAGCTAGTGCAATAAGACGTTGTGCTGTAACGCCGGTAAGGGCTTAGAGGGGAGACAGAGGCGAGTATAATAACACAAGAAAAAACTCGCGGAGTTCGTTAGTGAAGTTCAGTTGCGGCCAAAGCAGGATTCATGCATATGCGCATATGTTGCAAGTGCTAGCTTTGTTGGCTCCGGCACTGGCACTGCGGTACAAGTGTTCTGCGGCCAATTGCCGGTTATGCAGCACACACAGTGCGCTAAGTAAGAAGTGCTCGTAAACATAAATAGTAAACATGTTGGTAAAAGCGCAAAAGGGCATTGAATTTGAGGCAGGAATGCAGTCACTTCTCATAGTCCGTCCAGTCAACTGTGCTCTTGCACGTACTGTCTGCTGCGCGTTTGTCTGGCAGAAAAGCATTTTTCCGTTCTTTTTTATGAACATGTGGTCGTCAACGTGACTGTCGGTTATAGTTTGCTTTGTTTAGTGTTTTTTCCTTTTTTGCTTGTGATGAGTAAGGATAGTGACATATGCGTTTTATGTGTTATTGGTGTGGCGTGAGCAAGCAGGTGCTTACAAACTGGTAACACTATTTATTGTAAATGCAACTCATTTAACGAAATTCTTTAAAATTGTTGAGGTTGGCGGACACTTTAGTACCAAAAATTAGACTTGAATGAATGAATTTAGCCAATAGGTGAGTTTCTATGGCAGGTATATGATATAGTGGTTCGATCAAAACAATATACTTGGAGATTGCAGCTTTGCCTGGGACAATAAGCCATGCCAAATTCGGTTAGCATTTCTTGTCTAATAAAAAAGGTTTCCATACAAAAACTTGACCTTGATCGTTTAGTTTGTGTGGCAGCTACAGGCTATAGTGATCCGATCGGAAAAACATGTAAGGAGATTATACCGTGGTTTCGAAAAATAAACCATGCCGAATTTCGTGAAGATATCTCGGCAAATAAAAAAGTTTCCATACAAGGTCTTGATTTTGATCGTTCAGTTTGTACGGCAGCTATATGCTATAGTGATCCGATCCGAAAGCTTTTTACTGAAGTTGTAGTGTTGCCTTAGAAAATAAACCATGCCAAATTTCGTGAAGGTATCTTGTCAAATAAAAAAGTTTTCCATACAAGTACTTGGCTGTAGAAAAGACCACACTAGCTAAGAAACTGGAGAGCGTTCAGCAGGCGGCGCTTAACAGCATGTGTTGTAACGTAATGTCCACTCCAACCATGGACTTAATGCAATCTTGCACATATTGCGCGTGGACATCGCCGGAAGGTGTATGGCTGCGAAAGTTGCCATCAAACTCGGTGAGTCTGGATTTCTCTGAACTCTCGGAAATCTTAACTCACTTTGACTTCTTAACGGATCGCTCAACTGAACTCTGGTGGCTTCCTCTCTACCCATATACCAACGAGGGAGTTGTGGGTATGAAGAAACAGTTGGAAGAGAGGGGCAGCGAGCTTCTTCGCGCATGGGTCAAAGTTTGGAGGGTAGATTAGTGGAGGGATTTACTGTCTGGAGCTCTCTATCAACTCCAGTTTCAAACTTCCTGCCAGCTATTATTCCCAGCCATTAAGGTAGTAGTACATTTGCGGCACTGGAGTGCAGCCTCCATCAGAGAAGTGACGATCCACTCAGATAGTAGAGAGGCGATACTAGCCTTGAACTCATTCAGGATTGGTCAAAGGGTGCCTAACCTCGCAATCGATAGCATCGAATGTCTTTGTGATAAGACTGGTATGGGTGCCAGGCCGCAGCGAAATCGCAGAAAACTGTAGAGCTGATGAGCTAGCAAGAAAAGACAACCTAGAACTGCTATCGGTAGATTGGGAGCGGGTCGGTGCTAGCGTATCCTCTTGTGTTCGACTATTAGAGGTAGCTGAGTTCAGCGAAAGCTTGGCAGAGCAACCATCGGTGCATGCGCTGTCACAAAAACCTTTTGGCGCAACATGGATCGCAAGATATTGCCCTATTGGCGTCCACGCAGTAAGGCTGGAAACCAGACGCCATCTGCAGAAGCTGCATGGAAGAAAATGAGGTGAAAACAACTCAACACTTCCTTCTTGACTGTCCCGCGTTTGGAAGTCCAAGGCTAAGTACTTGAGAGCGCATATTTTTAGACATCCCACCGAGCCGGCGGGAATGGAAATTGAAAGCCTGTCCAAATTTGTTTTGGCTACTAAGCGGTTTGTTAATTTGTAGCTTCGAACAAAGGAGTTTTTCTTTTCTATGGCCTCACAAACGACTACATATAGATCTTTGATCATCCATCTAACCTAACCTAAGAACTTGTTCCTCGTTGTTGAGTTTGTATGGCAGCTATATGCTATAGTCGTCCGATCGGAACAATTTGTTCGGAGAATATATAGTTGTTTTGGAAAATTTTAATCTGATAAGATAAAGCAAGAAATTCCAATTGGCGTTAAAAGTATGTAAGCAACACAAGATAGTACAATAACTGCAAGCAAACATCTGCACATGCCCGACTCACAAGTTGTTATTGTATGGTATAACAACATTGACCGCAAAAGCGATTTAAATTGCAAAGTGAACAACCAGAGAGACACGCTGCGGTTTGGCTTGTTGAAGAAAGCTGTTGACAGTCGCCAGTCAACCGTGGAGTCCAGTGCAACGTTGACATTGAACATAGAACACACCGGCGGCTGCAGTTGGACAACAACAGCAACAACAACAATAAGAAACACAACAATGACAGTAGCAAAAGTCATCTGCTGCTTAGCCGCTGACGCACATTCCAATGAAAACGTCAAACATAAAAGCAAAGAGAGAGCGACAGAGAGGCAGAGCGTAAACAAGTGAAGAGCAAAATAAAGTATACTTAGCGTAGATAAAGAATACTAAAAATAAATAAAGAAATCTAAAATAGAAAAAAAAATAAAATGTTGAATTTGCAAGGAAAAAACTGCCGACAGCAGCAAACACACACATACATACACACACAGATTTTGAAGCTTTTCTGTGGACAAATGCCGAGATATGCATGCAGATGTATGTAGCTATGTAAATATAAATACATATGTATTCGCTTACGTGACGTTACGATAAAGACTAACGACAACCAAGCGATAAACGGATAAAACGGAGCATCGAAGAAGTCTGAAGAAGACAAAAATGTACAAAATCGTATAACCAAAACGGCTAAAAGCAAGAAAATTCACAACAGAATGTGAGTGAGCACACACACACGCACATAACCGTATAAATAAATGAACGGGTGTGTGTGCCTGCGCGTGGAATTGTAATTATGCTTAGCCACTGGCTCCACTGAGTCAGAGTGGCGATCTTGCCCCTTCGCGGCGCAAAGAAAGGTGAATCAATCACACACATACATACATACATACATACAAATAAAGAGCGCATTGTGGCGTTCACAGGTAGTTGAAATTTATGAGCGGTCAGCAGTGGGGGGTTTGCCGTGAGCATCACGAGTGCCAAGGGCTTAAAGAAGCAGCAGCAGTAAAATTAAAAAAAAAAAACTAGAAAGAGCAGATACTTCAGAGAGCGTTTGGGAGCGTGCAGCAGAATGCCAACCGTTCAAAGGTTGTACGAATTCACCTGCTATTTTTTCCAAGCTAATTTGTGTGCCTTATTTATATTTTTTTATCGTTTTTTTCACAACTTCGTTCTTGCTGTGTATTTGGTTTAAAGCAGAACATGAGAATTTACGCTGAAGAACATAAAGGTATTGTGCTGAAGCGTAGCCGAGGTGGAAGAAAGTAAGATGAGAACTACAAACAACAAAACATACATACATAAGTATAAGGCTGTGTATAAATGCCGTGCAAACAAAGCTACACACAGCAGTGTATACATACATACATACAATGGTATATCACGCGATTCTGCTGTTTACCTGTCCTGAATTTGTACTTGATTTCTGCTTTAAAATTTTTATTTATATTTCTGTTTTTCTCGTGAGCATTAATAACGAACTAATACATGCTTACATATGTACATACATACATACATATAGTGTAGATGAGTGTATGCGGATGATGACGTCGGGAAATAACGAAATGACAGACAATGGAGTAAAATTAATTTAAAGATCACTGAATCATCGTTTTTATTGCTTTATTGCTGGAGTTCTCGAGTAAAAAAAAAAAGAACTTAATTTTCGAAGCAGCTAGCGGAAGGAGCGGTGCCGCAGTATGACTATAAGTATTAGCACCGAAAGTAATAATGGAATAATTACAAAGCTGAATTATAAAATTTAAACATATACATAGGTAAGAATAGATAACTTGTAAAAAAATATTATTGAAAAATTTAAAAAATGTTAAAAATGCAAAAATTAAATGTAAAAAAAAGTTTAATATAGAAAAATAAAAATAAAATAAAAATTTATAAAAACCCAAAAATAAAATATTATATTAAAAATAAAAACATATTATGTTAAAAAAAAACTATATGTATAAACAAAAACAAAACATTTTTAAAAAATATTAAAAAGAAAAAAACAAAAATTATATATAAAAAAATTATAAAACAAAAACAAAAATATTTACATATGTATAAATATCAGTATAACGTTTACTTCGGCTGTATCAAATAGTTATTACCCTCAAAGGTGCATTTTTTATAACATAAAAGTGTATAAAAATAGCTTTATCTTGATTTTTATCCTTCAGTTTATACAAGTATGACAGAAATATGCTCTTGTGTTCCGATGTGAAAAATATACTGGGAGATTGCTGTTTAATCGTAGACAATGGTATTTGCCAAAAAATAAGGTAAGGCTGAGCTCAGGCTACTATCCGAGTCACAGCTGGCGGATAGTGGACGGTCTATGATATGTAGGTTAGTTGCGAATAGTAATACGCAGCCCCAACCAAGAGCTGCAGGAGAGGAAGGCTTGGCTCCAAACGCCTCATGCGCCCAGTGAGCTTCCGGTGAAAAGATGACGCCTTTAAGTATGTGTCAATAACCCCCTCCGGGGTTGCAGAAAGAACCTACCCACGAGAGGCAGGCAGCAAAGCGGCGCGGGCACAATACAGCGATCACCACCAAACGCACACAGACATTGATGAAAACCTTGGGCAAACGCCCATCAGTATCGAGGCCAGTAAGATTCTGATTACGGTGAACTGGAAACCCAGAACGGTTTAGTTTAACAAAAGGCTAGGCAGTATTCCATCATATCCGTAGGTAAGAATGACATCTTATCGAAATGGCTGGCAAGCTAATTCTGTCTTCAAGTACATCCAATGCACGTGGTCATAATTTTTTGGCCGTACAGGTTCAGTTAACACGAGTCGTGCCTGAACCTGGCTCTGAATATAAGCTCTCATTAGGACTTGTTTCAACCCTCTGGTGGCCTCTATGCTTGCAAAGATAACCACGGTGTTGATAAAGGGCAACTGCTACAACGTGCGGAGATAGCGGCTTGAAGTGGAGACACACTAGAACAAAAATTAATACACCGCAAACAACAACAACACCCAATAAGGAAATAAATATGGTAAATACGAGGAATATGGGAATGGATCCGGTTGAAGTAGTAGGATACTTAGATCCCCTACACTCAACTTCACCCCAAACCAAGCGGACAAAACTGGAGAAAAGACGGGCAGAAGAGGAATCTCTAGAAAAACGCAAAGGTATCATGCAAATTATAAAAATGGCGTTGGCAAGACAGAAGAACGTCAGCATAGATGTTTAGAACGGAGCGGCACAGCTAGACGAACTCTTCGACGTAATTAAGAGTTACCTCAGAAACGGCCTCATGGCAGAAAATGAGAAAAGGAAGTCTAGGCAGACGCATTAAGATCACGGAGTGGAGCTAAGCCCTGTGGAGCCTCGAGAAACAGTAGAACCACGAAACGAAAAGGACGGCCAGTGACAAACAGATTTTCCTAATAGAACAAAGAAGACCCACGCAAACGAAGAAACAGTGAAGCAAGCACCTAAAATTGCAGAAGAGAGACAACAAGGGAAGAATATAGCTGCATGGCAAAAAAGCCTATGATAGCCTAAACGACAATCAGAGGTCGTAATCAGAAAGCCAGTAGAAGGCAATAACTACGCCGAGGTCCTTAAAAATATCCGTAGCAAGGTAAATCTTAAAGAAGCTGAGATTAAGATCAAAGGGAGCCGCAAAAAAAGAGCCGGAACTCTACTATTAGAGCTATACATATATGTATATGTTATAGTCGTCCGATCTGAACAATATATTAAAATAGCGCAGCATTGTCTTGGATAATAATCTGTGCGAAATTTCGTGAAGACATATTGACAAATTAAAAAAGTTTTCGATACAAAGACTTGAATTTATTCTAATTTTTCCTAGATTAAAGCCACTAAATTTGCACGATAGAAAAATGCTGCCAAATAAGTATCACGGAGAATTTTTATTATTTGTATTATGTAAGCATCGAAGATTCAAGAAGAAGCAAGTATGTTTAACTACATATGTACACATATATTTATGAGGCAGGTATGCGCAAACATTCTTACATTGAAAAAATCTCCATTTCGACAGCATAAAATGGCTTTGCATTTGACATATGATGATATTTAAGGGAAAATGTCATAAAAACGCTCGCCCTCACCACCGTCATCGATTACTTAGTACAGCGGAGGAACCATAAAAATCAACGCTTGAAATGCATAAATCTGAAAGCACCACTCCGACAAGTCAGTGGGTCGTCCATGGCGCAGCATTAATGGGGCTTTCGTCCTTCAAAGCGTGTACGCAGCAGCGGGGGTTCTCATATGTATGCTTGTATGTACATATGTATGTGTGTAAGAAAAATGGATGCTTGTGTTTGACAACCCACAAGAGGCAGGAAATAGATATAAACACGCATACACACATTTGTGTTATACATATGTAGGATGTTGATGCTGCTAAGCTTCGAGCCAGTGTGTATACACAAGCCCAGTGACAGCAGGAATAGCGGAAGGAAAGCATAAGCAAAACAAAATTAGAACAGCGACGCCAATCAACCACAAGCCACCACAAAAGCGCGGATGAAAACAAACCGATACACATACATACATACATACATACAGCTGAAAATTATGCGCTCGCAGCATAGGAATTCAAATTCAAAAGTGACAGTTGCGTATCCCGGCGACTGCGGCATTTCGCGAGGCAGCAGCTGCCGTTGACGCATTGTTGTCATGACAACGGCTGCAGACAGGCTGCTGGCTGCCAAGCTTGTTGGTTTTCTGTATACCTTGTGCACTTCATTGATAAAATGTGCGCAGCGCAGCTATGTATGGAGGGGGTTAGAGTGCGCAGCGCCTGTTTTGGGGGTAAGTATCTATGGCTGTGCTGTTGCATATGCAACCAGTGAAAAAATGTTTGCATATAATTTCAGTGCCTAGGAATTTTGGTTTAAATGGAGCAAATGCATTCCGAAGCAGGCAGGCTGCATTTGCCTTGCTTACATACTAGTATACAAATGTACATACATATGTAAATATATATGCATGGTGGCGCTTGCAACGCAGTGCGTAGCAGCCTTGCGTACTTTGGCATTGCAGACTACAAAGGGTTAATTACAAGGTTGCTATGTACATATGTACGTATGTTCGCATGTCAAAGCTGCCTATGGCAATGACATTTTTTAAATAAACACTAGTGGCACATAAAAGACTTTGCTTTAGATTTTAATTATTTCTGCCCGCAGGCGTTGACATTTCACTTACCTTTTAGTTACGACGATTGGTTTTTTGTTTCACACACGTTTGGACTGCGCTGCTTGGTTTTGCATTTTTACTTGTATTTGCTGTCGTTGCTTTGTTGTCACTTTTGTAAATACCAAGTTGTCGGAATCAAAATGTAAAAACACACACTTTTTATGCTCTTTATGTTTTACTTTAACAAATATTTAGCTTTAGCTCTGCTCAGACAACTTATTTTATTTTTATGCTTTAAAATTGCTTTGCTTTTTAAATATTTAATTTTCACTATTTTTTATTTAACCAGCAATCTTATCTGAAGCGTTCATGTATTTATTTTTTCTATTTATGTTAAGCAGATAAGCACTTCATTTACACCACTGCACTCACTTTTTCATATTTTTTATTTTCTATGCGTATATCTTGCTTTGTATCATTTTTAGACCAATATTTCTTTGTGTCTGCTTGGGTTTGCACAAATTTTGCCCGCAGCTTTTGTTATTTCTCAACACGTTATATTCTGATTGACTGCAAAATATTCTATTGATATCAACAATTATTTACCAAGCAAAAAATGTGCAACAAATAGACAATTCTTTTAAATTTTTGTGATAAAACGGATTTTTTCCACCGCTTCAAATTGGCTTTTGCGACCGCGACGCAGCGCAGCTAGACATTGTTTGCAAAAACACACAAAGCACAGTCGTGTATTTAAAGCAGCGACAGCGCTGCTACCCACAATGTTGGCAGTCAGCACGACAGCGCAGCTTCAGTTTCACACATTTGCAATGTACGCGCTTCGCAAACACTTTTTTCCACATTTACACTTTGTGCGTTGTTTCGTCGTTGTAAACGTTTTACATTCTTTTACACAAACACCGCACATACACACACACGCACACGTAAAGGGCGCACAAAATACACCTTCCTTTTTGCCTCGTTTTTCCCGTTTGCTGCGCACGTTTCGGCCGCTGCTTTTGCTTGTGTTCTGCCGCTATCACTGCGAATTGCTTTTGCTGCTGCTCTTCTACCTTTTTTCTTTGCAACTTTTTTTTTTGCATCAGCAGCGTACCACTGAAAATTCTTTCACCTTCTTGCACTTGTTTCAAATACAATTTTTATCACTAATATTTTGCTTTTTGCAATTTATATTTGCACTTTTATGTCACATTTCACACTTTCCTTGCATTTGTTCTGAATTTGTGCAGGTGGTTGAGGTGCAATGTTGAAGAAATGCTAGGATTCCAATTCACGAACACGAGACACGCACGCACTAATTAACATCCACTCAGAACGACGGTTAAAAAATTACTGCACGAAAGCGCACGACGAGTAGCGGCGCATTGCAAACGGCGGTCAACTTCTTTTCCAATCAGCCACGAATGCCGTGTCAAAACAAAAAGTCAAAAAATTTTCAAGTGGATTCCTGTTAGCGCGCTGTTGGCTGTAGTGATGACGGACGGGTTGTTGTCTAAGCTAGTTGGGTTGATTTTACTTACGCAGCACAGGGTGGTGTGGTGATAAGTGAAAATATTTTAATATGTTATATACATATGTACATTATATATAAATATTTTTTTCAACAATGGTGCAGAATCATACATATGCATATGCCGCGCAAGTCACGACCACCGAAACTGTAAGATATTAAAAGAATTCGAAACTAAGACATACTTGTCGAAGGTACGAGCGAATATTAATACACCAGAGTTTCGGGTGTTTTGCGTATTTGATGTCGAGAAAGAGACGGACGAACACTCATAAACTAAAGTTTGGGATAGTTATGTCAATTTGGCGATAACCAATTTAGAAAATCTGTGGTATCGCTATCTGGTAGCTAACCTATTATTTAACCGATTCTTTGCTTGCAGGGTGTCGAATGTGATTTTTTCTTAGTTATTACTGAAATAAAAATGCAGCATACTTTAAGGCGCAAAAAATATTTTAAAGCATATTACTAGGCAGTTGCATAATTGTCTCAATGATTTCGATAGATTTAAGAGTTGATGGCGCAAAATAAGTCTTTTTTCTGTTACCAAACTTGAAACAAAAAGTAGTCGGCTACCACTTGGCGTTTCGCAGCAACCCAGTAGACAAAACTCTGTTGCCTAGGCACACAAACAACAATGACAAATTATTTCTAATAGTTTTTTTCCAAAAGTTTACTTTTCTTTAACTTCCTAAATTACAATTTTTTATATACAATCGATTTTTTTACATAAAGATTATTTACAAAAGTTTTATTTAATTTCGAATAGTTGAAAAGCTACTCGCCCTGCTCGAGGCTCACATCCATCAACTCCATGGTTATTTCGCTTTTCGACTTGCGCTCACTCGGTTGCTCTGCGATTGTCTGCAGCGCCAATTCCTCAAGTGGGCGTGGCGTGAATCCCGCTGGTCCGCCTAAGTTCAAGGAACCGCCTTTATATGGTACAAAGGTCGGACGTAATCGCTGTAACTCTGGCTCCGGCGTTACAACCATAACTGGCGCCTCGGTACTTGGTTGAGTATCTATTGGTGATGATTTCGTTGTTGTGCTGCTGCTGGTGGCCATTTGGTAGAGCATTTGCAGTTGCATCATTGACTGCTCCGCCGTGTTGGCGGCCGGTGGCGTGAAATTTTCCAGCTGCTGTTGCTTTTTCCCCGTCGCGTTTTGTGCGAGTTTCGGCGCAGATTTCTTTTTGCTGGCTGCTATGCCGGCACTGCTGGCAGCATTGTTGTTTGTTGTATGCATGGCATTTGACCAACTCTCAAGCCAACTATTGGCTGTGCGTTCTGTTGTGGTGCTCGTTGTGCTGCTCGCGAGTTGTCTGAAAGCTTCCTGCGCTTGTTTGCGCAGCAGATGTGCGCGATGCGCCTTGCTCACTTGACGCTTATTGAATGAGTTCTCCGAATCGGCATCTTCGCCTATTGGACGTGTGTTCTTCTGTGGTCCCAGTTCGAGTAGAACTTGGAAGTCAGCATGATTGCCGAGCCGAAAACCGAAGCCGAGTCGAGAATCGGTACCTAAGCGCGAGTAAATGGCATTAGTGGGAGGGTTTAAGTTGCGGTATTATGAAAATATTCAATCGTTTAATGTTTACGTACCTTTTTTTATGGGTGGAATATTGGAGTAGATAAGAGATAGTATGGAGGGTAGCTCCTGTGGCACAACGAGTGGTTCCGCGCTTGGTACTGCAATGAAAACGAGATTTATATGCTTCTACTGATACACATATGTGCTTATTTATGTGTGTGTATGTCTGATATCTACAAACTAGTGGATGGGTCTTTCCAGAGCTATGATTAAATAATTAGTATTGGAAGACTATGTACACATTTAAAATACCGCTAAGATCAAAGTTTTAGGAAAATAGCTTAAAGCTTGAAAATGTTTAAAAAGCTCAACGGTTAAAAAATCAACGTTTTAGGAAAAGAACTTAAAGCTTAAAAAAGTTCATAAAAGCTCAACAGTTAAAAAATCAACGTTTTAGGAAAAGAGCTTAAAGCTTAAAAAGTTTAAAAAGCTCAACGGTTAAAAAATCAACGTTTTACGTTTACTTAAAGCTTGAAAAAGTTTAAAAAGCTCAACGGTTAAAAAATCAACGTTTTAGGAAAAGAGTTTAAAGCTTCAAAAAGCTTAAAAAAGTTTAACAAAGCTTAAAAATGTTTAAAAAAGCTCAAAGGCTAAAAAAGTTGGGAGCTCGCCGGTTAAACGCTTTAATCTATTTTTCTACGCATGTCTCACTTCACCATTTTCAACAGTCTTGTAAAAGTTATTGAGCAAATCCCCTATTAATTCATTAAGAGAGTCTTAATTATGCATTGTGACATCGTAAAACAACAAAAGACCTACAAATATGCCGCTGATGGCCACGCCAACATTCCGTTGAAATTTTTGTCATTCCGCAGCCACGCCTCACACGCAGCTTCAATCACAAAAACAACAAAAACATTGTCATACGCCGAAAGAGTTATGTAATGCTTTAAGCTGGGCTTGGTTTTTGACGTAGACCACAATCGTTAATTCAAAACCAAATCTAAGCACTTAGCCACAGGTAGCCACAGGTGGTGAGCTAATGCGCATGCGCGCCTTGTTTTCATTGTGCTAAACCGCATTTCATTTGTCTTTCAGTTGTTTTACTTTTTCATGCGTCTATTCGTTACTTTTGTCTTGTGAGTCTGTGATATTCGAGATTTACCTTCAATTGTTTGCTTTTGACCCACCTGCATATTGGCTGCTGAAATTTTGATGGATTTGCTTTTCGTAAGATAAGCCATTGACAGTTGTCTGAAATCGTTTCCTTATTTAGCGAGCATTTTATTTGTGTGCAAATAATAAAAGTTGGCTTTAAAATACATTGTTTCGTGTTGAAACCAGCCAAGGTAAACGGGAAGCAAAAAAAACTTTATCTTGTCGACTCTTACCGAAACAAGTCTAGTATTGACATGGCCGTAAAAGTGAACTTAAAATAAGACCGAAAGATCAAAGAAAACATATCAGGGTTAATTTGGAGCCTTTAGAAACCCCTTGCTACTGCGATCCCCTGTACCTTATTGTTATTAGGGTTACAAAACAGATGAATATCGCTGAAAGAGCAAAAGGCTACAGATTATATAGGATTAGATAAGTAAATGAGGGTGCACTGCGACCTAGGGTCTATTGTGCCCTCTCCTAAGTCACAAATAGCCCCAGCAAATTTATAAATTCCAATATACTGCTAGGTGCTATTGAGGCGATGTGATCCCTATTCGGAAACATGGATCCAAGAGGCTTTATTCTGCGCCTACAAACTGCTGTGCAGTCAAATAGCGGGTGTTCAGGAGTTGCAGACACGAAGTCGCAGATATGCAATTCGCACAGGAAGCGAGGCCCAATATAGAAGACCACAAGTAGTCTGATTTTTTCTCTTGGCAGGTTGATTACATACATATTTAAACCTTTTCAGCTTGGCAAGGCGCATGTCTAGAAGTTGTTGCCAATGCTTTTCCCTACTCATTGTTTCTTCATTGCGGAGCCACTCCTGTATGGTCTGAGGACCAACCGCTGTGAAAGGTTCTGGTCCTACCTTGTTGGCGGATGCTGCGGAGCTGGCAAGCTCATCAGCCAGTTCATTTCCAGCTATACCTTTGTAACCTGGCACCCAAATATGGTTACGAACTGATAGACTGTTCAGTTGTTCTATATAGTACTCCTACACCAACAGCAATTTGATCTCGTACCAGAAATTGCTTTGAGTGCCGTTTGACTGTCGCTGAATATAGCTATACGTTCATTGTGATAGTTGCGTTGGAGATTTAACTCTACACACTGACTTATAGCAAAGACCTCTGCTTGGAATATGCTCCGAAAACTAACCATAGGTATGGAGAGTTTTGTGTGCGGTCCTACGAACCCTGCGCCAATTCCCTCCGACGTTTTCGAGCCGTCGGCGTACCACTTGATTGTACTGTCCATAAGCAGTAGCTCCAGAGCGGAATCGTTTATTCGGACTTACTTCCTAGGTAAAGGCTACAAGATAGCTGAAAACATCTGAATGCGCTAAAGACTATACCAAAAGTCGTGTTTGAGCAGTGTTTCGACGATCGGCAGAGTAGCTGGCATAACTGCATGATACCGAATGTGGACTATTTTGAAGACGCCAAAATTAATGCAGGCGAATGAATATATTTTTTTTCGAAAAACTGAAATTTCCGTTATTTTTTAACACTCGGCAGTCCTCTCTTACCTGATATGATATAAAAAATGCAGTATAGTAAATAATGAAAAAAGATCCTAGTCAATAGTAGGAAGATCAGTTAATTTATCATAATTTTTGACAACAACTGTGAAGTCTATTTAAAAGCATTACAAAATAATAGCTCTTTCTCTGTCCGATCGAATGACTGGATATACTGTCATTGTTCTTCGGTAGTCGGGTAAAAATGAGAGGAGCTGCTTGCGCTTAGTCTCATACGACGCTTTCCAGATACAAGAACTCTAACTGGTCATTAGACGGTTGTTACTCACTAAAGAAACTCAAGTCTGCTAAATGGACAAATATATTCGAAGCCCTATATGAAATACGCGCCCCCAGTACCTCATATATATTGCTGTTATTGAAGGCTGATCTACGACGCGAAGAGCTACCCTATTTCAAGTGGAGTCTCACAAGGTTCAGTACTAGGCCCTCTTTAATGGAATCTTGTAAATTCTGGGGTGATAGGAGCTCAGTAATACTGATCCAGTATGGATACAGGTACTGGACATAAAAGCCTACGCCAGACCAATAAATGCGGTGTATAGACTGACAGCAATAAGAGTAACAAGTGCTTTCCGAACTATATTCAGCGAAGCTGCTGAGGAACTAGCTAGTATGCCGCCTGTAGACATCCATGGAGAACAGTTCATGGGATTATATGAACTATCAGCGGCAATTACAGAAATCAAAATGAGAGAGGAAAGAAAGAAGAGCGTAATTATATAGCAGCAATGGTGGCAAACCTCAACCAAAAGACGGTGGACCCACAGATTTATGCCTGACAGCCATAAGTGGATAACTATACAACATGGGGACCTGGATTTCGACCTGAACCAAATATTAAGCAGGCATGTGTGATTCAGAGGTTATCTATACAAGTTTCAAAATAACGTCAGTCAGTATTGTTCGATGTGTACGGAGTTAATAGACTCTGAACACGTGTTTTTCCATTGTCCTTGGTTTCCAAAGGAAAATTTGGAAACAACACTAGATGGTAGTTTAACGGTGGAAAATTTGATTGATGGTTTGAACCTCTCAGAAGTGGAAAGTTGTTCGCGAAACGGCAACTTCCATCACGACAAAATGAAGACAGTTACAGCAGAATAGGCATCAGTCCATCCGTGCTATAGAGGAGACATAAAATGTCTTGTCACTCCCACGAGGTATTACCTTATCTGGTGGTTCCGTGGGAGAGCCTTGAGTTGGGAGTTGTTTGGGCTTAGCGGATAAAGTTCCGTACTCTGGCTTTCGATGCTTCCCCCTTCTATAAAAAAACTCTTTAGAAATTTTTGGATAAGTGTTAGATGGAATCATTTCATAATTTGCTTCTATATTTTCATGTATTTGTGAGACAAAGTTTGAAACACCATTGTTCTCAATCCATTACTCAACCCAGCCAACTATCCGGTATTGAAACTCTTTTCAGCGATGTTGGAAGAATATACTATGTTTCATCATTTGATTTTGGTTCAAATGCAATATTCTTATTACGAAACAGTAACATAACCTCATCCAAGGTCTTAACATCTTGGTCACAAACGAGTAAAACAGTAATAGGTAGAGGAAAATTTCTTAAAACGCTTTCGTGGAAACACATAGATATATTCAAGTAGTGTCTTAGAAAAATAAATTGCCACAGTTTTCGGCAAACTATATTCAAAAGTCCGAAAATATGATTAATTCTCTATTTCTAAAGTCGTCTCGGAATATCCGAAAACATGCCTACTTCTCTACAGAGTTGATATGATTCAATAATAAAGCCCCCAGCTTAATACAAGCCAACAAAACTGAAAACAAACCAAAAAAATGTGGTTTTCGAAGCTCAGCGAAGATGCTGAGTTTAATGACTTCGCAGCCGAAACATAGGCGTTCACAATCCAATTATGCTAATAAACTCAAGCGTGAGGAATCAGTGCTCAACTGCTCATGCGGCACCACCGTAGACGAAGAGCATTAGAGCCGCTCACTTAGTTAGTAGATAAGTAGCGCCAAATAGTAAAAAAAAACAAGCTGGAATAATCAAGCAAACTAAACGACCTTGACACAATGACGACACAGCACTTTGAACGGCCAAAAGTCTAAGAGTCATAAAAAAACATGAAAAAAATTTAAATCGCAGAAGACTAACAACAAGTCCGAAGTGGGGAAAAAAGACAGAAAAGCAAACGCAATAGGTGCAAAACCGGTTTTCTATTTGCTCAATAACGAACCACAGCGAGAGACATTAAAATCAAATTTTGATAACTGACAACAACAAGCTAGAGTTGGAAGAGCACATCGAAATCATTTTTGGAGAGCGGAGGAGAGAAAAGGAATGCATGAACACAAGTGAGTTAAACACACATACAAATTTTTAAAATAATAATAAAAAATATTGCTAAATTGCATGTTGCAATACTTGCTATACTTACAACAACAGCACATCAGCCATATACTAAAAGCAGCCGAAATTGTGATGCCTTTGGCGTGCAACAACATTTTCAGTGGGGCATTCATCTGGGTCTGCGGGTCGAATTTCTGCGTTGTTGGTTGACAGCAGCGGCATTTATGGCAATTTCCAGCGTTGTTGTTGTTGCTGTCGTTGTAGTTGGCACCTTTTCACTGTGGTTGCGCGGCGTTCACTTGCAGCGTTCAACAAGCAATCGGCGTGTAATGTTGCAAGCTGCAAGTGCGGTTTTTTGTTTGCTTTGCGGTGACTGCAATAAAAAGTGTTGGACTCTGAAATAAATATTTTTAATTAGTGCAATTAAATGGCAGCAGAAACATATCCGTTCACTGTGCAGTTATCTTTTGACGCCGAAACATGTTTGTGATTCGTGTTGCAAGTGTGGTTAAATGGCGGCGGTGTTGAAAACGAAGGTGGCTTTGATTTCGGATATATTTTTGAATTTTATTGTTTTGCTGCTTAATATATATAGTATATGTACAACTATGAGCAAAAAGTCTTACTATTTTTTGCCCACAGTAGTATATATGCCAATTTTGTTCATTTAAACACTGTTACTGCACATCTACACTGTTCACTTCAACATATAAAATGTATTTATTATGTATGTGCGTATTTTTGATCCCCGAGATAGAGCTGGTTTCTATTTTATGATATTATTTCGGCGCATTTAAATTGTTCATTGTTTATATTTACTTTTATTTTCATTAATAAACTTTTAATTGTCTTTATTATTGTTACTCCAGACACAGGGCTGTATTTTATCGAATCTTTGTAAATTGATAAAGCTTATAATCAAAAAAGTTTAGACATAGTTTTTGCATGAAAAACTTATTTTTGCAAAACTGAGATTGATACGATTTCTTCTGACAAATTTTTAAGAATACGTAAAAAGTAAATTTGGCATTAAAATAGGTTAAATATTATTATAACTTTGCACAATATTTCATAAATATGAACTATAGTGTGAGATAGTCAACGAAACGCGAAATCGACTTTTGGATGTTATCGAACTATCACAGATCATCAGTATGACTCAGTACATATGATATGATGGATACCGATAGAGGGCAAAAGCACAAGGCCATTTACTGATCTTACTGTACTCTGACTCATTGAGGGCATAATAGACCTAAGGTCGCGGTGCAATCCTCATTTATTTATCTTACTCTGATTAAAACATATTTAATTAAACTTAAATATGGGCTCAGAGATCGACTTTCTGATCTAAACTATGGGCAATGATTTAGGAATCAGAAGGATGCAGTAAACTTAGTTATTGTGGCAGTTCCACAGCTGAAAGTGTGTGCAAATCGTGAATGTATCTTTGACTTTGAAGTATGTCTTCTTAAGAGATTAGTAAAGGTTGAGTGTTAAAATTTCTCTCTGCTTTATTGTTTTTTAATTTTATATTTTTTTAGTATTTTTTTATATTATTTTTTTGTTATAACTATTTTAATAACTATTTTTTTATAAATTTACCCCATTCATTTGCTTATAAAATTTGTTAAATTTATTTTTTTAATTTTAAACTTGTTGGAAAATTTTTTTACTCATTTTTATTTAATATAATATTTATATTTATAATAAACTTTTAAACTCTCTTTTTCATAACTGTTTTTCATTACAATATTTTTTTATTTTTAAAATTTTGTTTTTTTATTAAATTTATTATAATGTTTTTATTATACATTTTTATTACATTTTTTTAAACCCTCTTTTTCAATGATTCTTTTTATTTGATTTTATTTTCTTTAATTTTTAAAATTTTATAAATAAAAATAAAAATTATATTTTCTGTTTTAGTGTTTTCCGTTTTAGTTGTTTATTTGTAGTTTTTATTTTTTTTTTAATTTTATCCTTTTTAAAAATGTATTTTATGTAATTAATTTTTTGTAAAATTATTTTATTACAACTATTTTTTGTTCGATTGTTTTCTTTATTTCAATTCTTTTTTAACGCAATTCTTTTATAACTATTTTTCGTTTGAACTGTTTTTTTTATTATTTATAAAGTTTTTTAATTGTGTTTTTTTTTTCTAATTTTATCTTATTGAGAAAAGTTTTTTTATTTTAAAAAGTGTATATGTTTTTATTATAAATTTTTTAAACTTAATTTTTTTTTAATTTTTTTGTTTTTTCGAATTTGTTTTTCTTGTTTTCCGAATAGTTTTTATTTACATACATATTTTTTTAATTGTATTTTTTTGATGTACTTTATTAATTTTTTTTGTTTTTGGTAAAATTTTTTTGTAACACAATTTTTTTATAGCTACTTTTTTAATGGTTTTTTTAATTAATAATTTTTTAAATTTTTTGTTTTTTATTTTGATCTTTTTAGAAAACAATTTAATTTTTTATATTATATTTTTAGTTTTTTATAATAAAATTTTTATAAGCTTAATTTTTAAGAAATGTTTTCCGCTTGAATTGTTGTTTTTTTATGTTTAAGTTATTTAATTAATTATTTTTTTAATTTTACGTATCACTTTTAGAACTGATTTTTAATTTTTTTTAATTATGTTTTATTAAATACTTGTTAACTTATTTGTTACTACTTTTTGTTGTAGTTGATATATTTTTTAGTATAATATAGCTGTTTTTCCATTTTATTTTTAAGTTTTAAGTATTTTTATTTTTTTTCATCAATTTTGTTTTTTTTTTAACTTCATTTTGTCATCAACCATTAATGATTTTACATAATTTTTTTAAACACATATTTTTAATTGATATAACTAATAATAAATTAATTTGTTTTACAAAATATTTGAAACGATCGATTTAATTTTTTCCAAGACGAAGAATCTGTTTACTCATCGAATAGACATAATTATATACTTGTGTGTGTATGTATCTAAATGCGTAAAAAATGCACACACGCTCAGTTGGTCGCTTCTGTGAATGAAAAATGCAAACAAAGGCCGAAGCGGCTCAAGGCAACTGACTAAAACACACTCCACAAACACTCTCACTTTTCTTCAACGATTTTTATTGTTAAGCGTGAGTTGTATTTATTGTATTTCTTGTATGTTTTTTATTTATTTATTTGTTAGGTTTTTGCAACAATTTTGCTGCTATTTTAGGATGATTTGTTAACATGTTTTTGTAATATTTGCATTAAGTCTACGCATTTGATTTAAAAGCACTGCGAAACACAGTTTTACTAATTTTTAAACACTTTACAATTTTATTTAATAACTTTTTCTTAAAGTTTTTATTTATTAAGTTAAACAATCATTCATAAATTTGAATTTATTTCGCACATTTAGCACATTTTTGTGCAATTTCACTCATTCTTTTGGCGCTACTCCCACCACACTCATTTCATTGCAGGCAGCGAACTCTCTCTTTCACTCTCTCTTTTGCAGTTTCAATGCTTTATTTGCGCCTTTTTAGTGTAACTTTGCAATTGCTGAAAACAGCCGATTTGTGTACGCACATGCACATTAAAATTCCGATGGGTTTGCAAAAACAAAAAAAAAACAGCAGACGCATATCATAGCGACTGCCCAATCGAGTAAACGGTATGGAGGCCAAACGCGGCGCAAAAATCGCACAATAAATCGAAAAACGAAAAACGAAAGTACAACGAAAGTGTACATATGCCGTTATGTGTGTCATTTATCAATAAAAGTCTTTTCTTTTACATACACATGTTTCTTATAAACTATTTTAGTTTATTTAATTAATTAGCACATCACTTTTATTAAGCGGCGCATAGGCACAGCTCGGCGTATACGCAACTTGAAAAAAAAAATTTTTAATGCAAAAAATTATTTTCTTTATAAAAAAAACTTTTTGAATTTTTAATTTTAATTTTAAATTTTTTTAAAAATTTTTATTATTTATTGTTTTTTTTTTAAAATATTTTTATTTAAAATTTATTTTAATTTAAAAATATTTCCATTGTTTCTTTTTTTATTGCAGTTTCCAATTTTCGCGCTTTTGAAACATTTGCTCTTTGCCCTTGCTTCCACTCACTTTATTTCACTAGTTTTATTTAAGCAACAACAAATTAAATTTTTTACACACGTTTCTTCGATCCACACACCTTGGCACTTACAACTCTTTCGCTTCGCGTTCGCACGTTGACTGAAATCGAAATTTTTTAGTGCTGGCCGTTCGCTTCAAAAACCCAAACGGTTGCAGCAATAGCAATAACAACAACAACAGTGCGAGCAATATTGTGCTCTTGCTGGCTGCATTGAGAAAAGTTGTTTTTATTTGTTTAGTTGTTTTTGTTTTTGTAGTTTGTTGTTGGACTGTTTATAGCTGCACAGTCGCGTTGCGCTGTCTACTGGCCTCGGTAAGTGACTCCAGCCACTTGGACAACTCTAACGAAGCGCACATATCACGTAATGCCGTTGCGCATGCGCCGAGCGTACAGTGTGTTATTTTGCATTTAAATGTAACAAAATGAGCAGAGGTGTATTGGGAGTGTATATAGTTTAGTTAGTGTATTCAAGCTGACTTAAATATTATTAAATGATATATAAAACATAGACATTAGGGTGGGTATAAAATAAAATGTAATTAAAAAAAATAAACAAAACATGGTCTCTTATTTAGTATATATAAAGAATGCAAGCTGAGTTAAATATTATTAAATATTATAAAAACCATATTCATTAGGGTGAGTCTAAAACAAAAATTAAATTATTATAAAAATAATAAAAAAATGGTCTCTTATTCAGTATATATAAAAAATGCAAGCTGAGTTATATATTATTAAATCAAATAAAAAACTTATTCATTAGGGTGTGTATAAAACAAAAATAAACTTATTATAAAAATAATAAAAAAATGGTATCTTATTAAGTATATATAAAAAAAACTAGCTGAGTTATATATTATTAAATCAAATAAAAAACTTATCCATTAGGGTGGGTCTAAAATATAAAATAATATTAAAAATAATAAAAAATGGTCTCTTACAATTAAAGCCAAGCGTTTACGAGATAATCACTTGTCTTTCAAAGGAAAAAAATAGAAAAATCAAATAATTTTTGTATAGCAGCAAATTTCCTACAAAACTATGATTTTTGCAATTTAAAATTCATTTTTTTTTGGTTGAGTTATAAAATTTATAAAATTTTAATTAAAATGATCCGACTTTAGCCGGTAATATCTTTTAAATGATGAGAATTACGAAAAAATATTTCATGTAGACGTTTTTGTAGAGCATTGAATTATCTACAAAATCAACGAAACGAGATTTTTTCCAGTTTTTGGAAGCGAGATTTAAGTTTTGCTTTCTGATAATAAAAGAAAAATAGAAAATTGTAAGGCTGAGGACCTTTCTGTTACAATTAAGAGCTAGTACTTGCAATGATTTTCTTAGAGGTGTCCAAAACCTATATTTCAGCTTACCAAGCGAAAAAAATAGTATATAAATTTTTGAACCACCCTAATTTCCTATTGAAACATAATAAAGTTAATAAATATTGTAAATAAATTTAAAATGACTCTGGTGTGCATTTAATTTTTTTTAGCCCACCCTAATTCCATAATGAAACATATTTTTTTTTTAATAAATAAACATTATACGTATTTAAAATAAGTTTAAAATGTGTGTCACAGTAGTAGTGAATTCAAGGTTAAGAATCAACTAGATTTTAATAACTTAATTACTCCAAAACTCTTTCTGGAAATATCTTGTTGAACCGCCTCAATTAGATAAAAAGCTCAAATCAGACGTTATGTAATTTTACTGAAATACATATATAGTACTGCAAGGAAATATACATAATTTTAAAATGTTCTGCAAAACTCTTCTTATCGAAGTAAAGTGTAGCAACGAACTCTTTAGAAATTCAAAGCATCCCACTGTACCGTCATTTTACCGGCGCGAGGTGTTGCGGCGAAGCACACAGCGAGTACGCTACTCTCAGTTGATTATTTTTAGCAGCATTTTTAACTAATAAATAACTTGTATTTGCTTTGCAAGCGTTTTCTTAATATTTCTTTGTTTTTGTTTTTATTATTATTATTTTTTAATAGTTATTAGCCAACATTGTATCATTGTATTTACGCCTTGGTCGTTTAGTCGTAATGAGTGTTGCAGCATCGGCAAACTGGCTGCATGAATATGGCCACTGGCGTCATTCTTTGCGGCTCGCTCGCTTTGGTGACTTGTTGGCTGCAGACTAAGCGAGTCACTCTGATGACTTATTCGGTACAGATTAAGCGAGTCTTGGGCTTTATAGTTCGCTCGAGTTGATTTACTTTTGGTGACTTTTTAATTAAATTTTTTTAATTATTTTATGCTGCGCTTAAGCTGTTTTAATTATGTAGCGTATTTTTGTTGTTGCTTTATGTAGACACGCATTGATATACACAGTACTTGCAGGCACTGTGCGTGAAATTGCTTTAAAATTTTAAAGTTAAAACGCGTGATAATTCAGGTATAATTCGGTTACAATTCCGGTACAATTCGGATACAATTCAAGTATAATTCGGTTATAATTCGGGCACTAATTCAGGTACATTTCGGTTACTTTATGAGCAATTCGGTTACAATTCGGTTACTTTTATCGGCATTTGGTTGTGAAGTCTATGTGAATGCTATTTTTTCAATATTTTCATTCCAATTTTATTAAGCGGCAGCTGCTAAATCGATTAAATATATAAGTATGTATCAGTATACATATATTAAGACACATATATGTACACACCTGTTTATATATGAATAAATTTACTTTAATTAATCAATTTCGGTTTTTATTTTGAGTTTAATTGCCCGTGTCTAATTTTCTTGCCAGTTTTGGTTATATTTTGGATAGTTATGTAGGTATATACCGTATACCTATACCTATATGTACATATGTATATGTAATATGTACTCGTACATATGTATGTATATTTATTTTGTCAGTAGTTATGTATGTGTTTATATATGTATTCGTATATATATGTATTTATTTTCTCAGACTATTATGAAATATAGTTGACCTGTTGCCACTAAATAAAGTGCTTTTTGTTTCCATTTTCAACAAATCGGTTTTTAGAATTAAAAAATATGTACTTAGACATACCGATGCCCATACATTTTTTTATCGTCCATAATTATACTATATACATATGTATGTACATACATACATACTTATGTACGTCAATTGATGCAATCATATTCATAGCATATGCTATGATTTTGGGTGTTTGCTTGGAGTTTCTGCTCCTAAACACGTGTCTAAGCTATTCTCGACAGTTCACATACCATATATGTATGTACATATGGGACATTAGAATGTGTTGATTTACAGGAAGCCAAAAAACAGGAAAATTGCATTGCAGAAAATATTCTACCGATATTTTTGATAACTTTACTTGAAAGAATATGGGTTTAAAACCGGTTTCCAGCCAGCAATTTTTTAGATAATGTTTAATTTTTCGGGTTTATAAAAATGTCTTCTTTCTGGAATAATCAATTGTATATCTCCCATATGTGATATAGTAGTCCGATTACCACAAATGATCAGTAGAATGTCAAAATGCCTCTATGTATTAAATTTCATCTCAAAGACTGCCAACGAATTTTTTTATAATCCCGAAAAATTAAATTTCACCTAAAAATTCCCTCGCTCAAAACCGGTTTTAGATCCATATTCTTGTAGGCAAAGTTGTTCAGAATGATCCGTAGAACGTTTTCCGCACACGCGTTTTTATAAAAAGAAATCGACCCGCACTAACATGCATACAACACAAGTAATTGTATTTAGTTCAGAGACCAGTTTCAAGGTAAGCTTGCGAGCAATTTAATCAAATAAATGACTCAAAATAAACTACAATGTTGAAAGTAATTGTTTGAAAGTGTTGGAAAACATTTTTGTTGTATTTGTGTAAATAAATATTTATGGGAAATAAAACCTACAAAACTGATAAACCCTCCCGAAATTTCTTTAAGGCATAGATATAGCCAAGTGATAATATTGCAGTCAACTACGAGTATTACTAACAAAATTAAGAAAATCTGCTTGAAATACCAAGTTTTCGTGCCAAATATTCGAATTTAATTATATACGTAAACAGCTCAATAAATGAACTACATATATACATATAAGTTGAATAAGAAATGTTAAGTCGATGATATATTGAAAAAGAGTCATTATTTTTGTGAGATCGTCGTGAATGGCTCTTTTTCGCTGTAAAGCGAGTTTATGCCTTCGCATTATATAGAGTTCGTCATGCTACGTGAGTGGTGTACCCACTAAAGCACTTCCCCCTTCTATCATGAATTTTCTTTAGGACGGATTTCGCATTACTTCAGAGCAAGGGTTCCAAGATGTAGCTATTGTAGATCAGTTTCTGCGCTCCCTGAGTCCATGTATGCCCACAATTTTGTAGCTAACATTAAGTTATTTGCCTCAACTTTTATTCTCGAATTCTCCGACGAGGAGTCCGCTTCCATGCCTCTTTTTTAGAGTGCGTAGTACATATTCCACATACCAGTGGCTGTAATTTTTTCTACTAGAATGATAAGCTAACCAAGTGGAACGATGCTTCGAGTGCAACTTATCACCAAGCTATTCAGGCGGTTACAGTCTAAGCTTTCAATCAGCGTATGCGAATTATAGCTAAAGGATATACTGCGACAAAATTTGGTGTAAAGCTGCGCTCTTTATATTTAATCGAGGAATTTTCTTCAAGCTAATACAGACTAGTAAATTGCTCAAATGCTAGACGATCTCTTATGCAAAATTGCAGAAAATTTTATCACTTGGGTTCGCAATAGCGTAATCGAGATCTTGGATGATATTATAACAAATCCATATTATCTAAATATACATATATATATGTATAAATGGTGTTGTCTACATATACTATAAATATAATATATTTGGATTCCCTTTCTTACCGCAGTCAATCTTCAGTTCGATCTTCCAAATAAGGTTTGAGGCGATGAGCAAGTTTTTTATGCCTAAAATTATCTCAAATCCAAAAACTAAAAAAAATTATAATTACTATAGATGAATACAGGAACTTATCGTAGAACTGGTAAAAATTTTGATTTTTGAAAGAATGGCGGCTTTCCAAAACAAAAAATCATTTATTGTGAGAAATGTATACTTCCAGGAGCCTTAAAAGTCGAAAACTATTATCAATAATATATTGCTTTGATTATTACCTGTAATGAGGTCGTGTAAAAATTTGCAGGCGATCGGTCCAGCCGTTTCAGTAAAAGTTTACTACACCGTCTCTGAAACAGCGTTTGGAGAAAAACGTTTTTAAAGTTATGGGTCTGGTGACGAAATTTTTTTCGAAACCACTATCTTTGTGGCAAACTTGGTCGTCATTGACAGTTACGTTTTCACCGGCATCATTTTTAAAGAAATCTGAACGTTTAATTCCACCGACCGTCAAACCACACCAAACCGTTGTTTTTTCTTCAGATTGTTCTTCGTCTCAGTTTTGCTTGTTTACATTGAGTCAGAAATGGGCCTCATCGCTGAACAAAATTTGACACGAAAACGTCGAATCTTCTTGGAACTTATAAAGAGCCCATAGAGCGAAGCGATTTTGAAAGGACAAGCTACACATACTCTATACGGTCGAATATTATCGAATAATGAATTCTGTATCTCATGGGAGAGGTGATGGTGTTGCGAAGAGTAAGCTTAGTAAGCCGATTATGTTGACCATAAATTGAGCGAAGCGCGTGAAACACATTTTTTACAAAATGTGAATTTTTGCTACAAAGTTGAACGATTTGTAAACAGTGTTCAGGCGTAAGGTCTGCCGGATGAACTTCATATTTTCTTAGAATATTCTCAAATATATTTAAAGTCGATATATGGCAAATGTGGAGGATGGAGTCATGTGTAGAAGTTCACGCAAATAAGCAAAGTTTTCTGATTGCATCAATAAAAAATTATCGAGCAAGTTTTGGCATTATCAGACTATAAAAAATGGTTTGTATAATTCATTACGAATTTGTGCCGCACAAGTGCTTTGAACCCAAAAGTAATGAGAAATTATGTATGTACATATTGTATACATATACAAATGCCATAGTTAAATAATAATATTGAAATATTATAGTACGTGGATTCAGGTAGCGGTACACGCCTACGACAAAAATTCACTGAAGTATGTATATTTTTTTATTTTTACGGTATTTTTTATAATGGCTATTACGTAAGTTTTTGACATTCGTCAGAAAAATAATGTTTCAATGGCATGCCGCACATCTGTATATAATGTATGTGGTACATATGCATGTATATGTATGTATGTATGTTTGTAAATTTCAATTGTCTTCCTACACATCACTCTAACTTCATACTCCAGTGTTTACCCCGATAAGTAATGAAGCGTAACTGCTCGCCTATTATCAACGCTGCTCTGATGTGATCATTTATACGTACAAACATACATACGTCTATATACATACATACATATTTATATACATATACATATATATATCTATTTATAAACTCATATTAACTTGTGCTTTGCAGCACTCTGCCATGATTATGCAGCATAAAACTGATCAACTGTCTGTCCGTTCGTCTTAAAAGTGACTGTCAGCATGCAGGCATGTCTGTGTGTGTGTGTGTGCTTGTGTTAACAATGTGAGATTTCACCTGCGCTAAGCGTTGCCTCAGCTGCCGTTCAGGCTGTTGATAACTATTTTAGTCTCGTTTTAGCCGACAACTCATCCGTCAATTCGTCAGCACTGCGGTAATAATTTATTTGCCAGTTGACAAATGAATTTTCAAATACAATACTATAACTTCAGACAAACATATGCGTGCATATGTATTTATATGACTAAAAAGGTATATATATGAGTTTGGTGACTTTATTTATACTCCACTAGCAGTGCAAGTGTTCACATACAACGTTAGCTGCGCATGCGCAAATACAATTATGTTTGGAATTTTGCGCATTTACCGTTATTTTCTTTACTGTCATTAGCACAATTTGCTGCAAACACTCCAACCCTTCAAGGCAAATAAAAGCGTGAACGCGAGGTGACTTGCAACAAGTAAGTCACTAAATACAAATCAACGCAGACAGCGGCACTGCAGCAGGTCGTTAACTGCGCCGGCGTCTGCATGCACCTATGAACTTAACGTAATATGTATAATTTTGTTGCAAAGTCAAAAAACAAAAAAAAAAAACATTTTTGGTTTGCAAACGTTTGCTTTACACTGTATTTGTTCGCGCCTTTCGCTTTCATGCCTGCAGCCGGGTACTGAATGTCCGGCCACTTTAGGCTAGTCATAAAAGTTTACCTATAAGTACTGGCTTAAGTACCCATTAGTTATTACGAACGATTTTTTTCAAAATGAACTGTGTAAAAAAAGTAAAACCAGAAAATGATTACGTGTTGCAAATAAAAAAAAATATTTAAAACTTTTTTCTAAATATTTTTTATCTCATAATAATTTTGGCAGTGTATACTTTTAGGCGTTTCTGGTTTTAAAGGTGAGTAGCGGTAAAGTTATATGTGACAGTGTTGCCATATATTAAGGTATTACTTATAATATTTCGAAAATATTGAAATTAAGCGCAAATAATTGACTCCAGAGCTCGAAACAGCTCGATAAGTATAGATATACAGAGTTTGTCCGAAAAGTAATAGAACTGAGGCGATTTAAAAAAAATTTATTGAACAAATCATTACAATTCCTTAAAAACTTTCAAAATAGACTCATGCTGCGTCGATACAGCGCTGCCAGCGCGATATCTAAGCAATGATGATGGTCCGGAAGACATTCTCCAGAATAGCCTTGAGAGCCGAGGTGCATGCTGCTTGGATCCCCTCTGTCGCCTCAAAATGCTTGCCTTTTTTCTGCCTTTTCAGGCAAGAAAACAAAAACAAAAAGTCCGGCGGGCCACATCTGGGCTGTAGGGTGGCTGCGGAAGCGTTGGGTTGCCGGCCTTGGTTAGGTAGCTGTTCACAAGAAAGGCGGTGTGAGCCGGGGCGTTGTCGTGGTGCAACTTCCAATCGGCTGCGATGTCTTGGCGGACCCAAATCAACAATATGTAAGAGAACTTCGCTTTGGTGCGGATTGTGGCTAGACGTTCAGCCAAGGGGGTGAATGCCAGGACTCGGCGACGGAGTCTTTTTCGCTTTACGAATCCCACACCGAATTTTCGTTCCTTTATATGGCCACTGCAGTAAATGCTACAAGAACCTAATCTTCCCAGTCCTTGCCCCATCCATTGCACTTCTTGGACGGCAGGGATGTCAGCCTTTACTTTTACGAGAACATTGACTGGGCAGCGGCACCTTCCCAATTAAGGGACCGGACATTTTAGGTGCATGCTCGTAAATCATAGTCCGTAGTACGTTTGCAGAGGTCGTCAGCTAAAGGAAAGTTTTCATCCGAGACTGTTTTCGGCTTTTCCTTGGAGGTGTTTTTTAAGTGGCGGGTCCCAAACACAGCGCATAACTCTGGGGAGGGATGTTTCGGTTCTCACTTTAGCTCGCTTTCAAACGGATGTTTTTTTGGCTATCAAGAGGATACTTGGATACTTGGTGTAAAACCGGAAATCATGAGCTGCTTGAATCATCGTAAAAGAATCGATTCTGCCCACCTCCAAGTGAATGACGCTCAGAGAACTCTTCTCACTTGCGTGAACTTCTACACATGGCTTCATCCTCCATTCATTCATAAGATCACTGTTAATAAAAAGATAAAACAACCCATATTTTGACCTGATTGGGCTCAAAAACCCAAGGTGTCTGGTGAACGCAACATCGTTGACTTTTTGGGTTTAAAGCTTGACCTCCCAAACGTGGGACAGTCAAAAAGAAAGTGTTGAGTTGTTTTCACCTCATCTTCCTTTTTATAAAGATAACTGCAAATTCTATTGTATGTGTTGTTCAAACTTTATTTAATATTATTTTAAAATAATATTTACAGATTGGCTAGTATGATTGAATGAATTCTCTACAAAAAGATAATTCTACGATATAATAATAGTGAAATAGTAAATAATAACAATTTAAAAACGAATGAGACCCTGGTTTATCTTTTCGAAAACTTCTCTACTGAGTAATTCATAGCTGCCGGAAGTTGTACGATAGAACAACATATCGTCGATGACATGCGGATTGTAGCCCTCTTTTTGCAGATCAACTTTGCGCAGCTTATAAGTGCCAGTGATATCAAGTTTAGTCAAAATCCGTAAGAATTGTGGGCGTGCGTAAGGCGGCAACACCTGCGACAGTTCGTATGCAACGTAATCAAGATTTAGTTGACGCTCGGGATCATATATAGCCGCCATACCCGCACGACCTTCGGTATTTGGTATCGCAACACCGTAAACTATAGTATCCTTCAACAGCGAGATATTACTGATCTGCGCCTCCACCTCAGTGGTCGACACATTCTCACCCTTCCAGCGAAATGTATCACCCGTACGATCCACAAAATGCAAATAACCTCGCTCATCCGAAGTCAACAGATCGCCTGATATGAATGCCATGTCGCCTTTTCTAAAGACATCACGTGCAATTTTCTTCGACGACTCACCTTCATCCGCATAACCGAGAAATTCACGCGACGGAATGCCTTTGATGATCTTGCCGATGAACACACCCGCCTCGCCCGGTGCGCAAGGCTGACACAAGCCATCGGCGCCACGTATCGGTACGCCCGTGTCTGGATCGGCCTTTATTATGGATATGGGGTAAACTTGCGGAAATATGCGTGAGATGAAACCAATCGCGCCGACGGTATTGTCATTATTGATAATGTTCGCGTTGCCCTCGGTGGCGCCATAGAATTCGCCCACTTTTGGTATATTAAAACGTTGCACGAAGCTCTGCCAGATTTGCGGACGCAAACCGTTGCCGAAGATCATACGTATCCTGTGGCGGCGGTCGTATTGAGTTGGCGGCGTAGCCAAGACGTAACGCGCCATTTCGCCGATGTATTGTGCAACCTGGTAGCGGTAATAATGCATTAGTGGTATATATATATGCTAATATATATAGTTTGACCCGACTTACCGTGCATCTAAGGCGCACACAGTCCGCAAAATATGCCGAAGCCGAAAATTTCTTCCTTATGACAACGGTTGAGCCAAAGATCACCGTTTGTCCTATACTCATTACACCACCGGCCGTGTGGTAGAGTGGCAAGGGCGCGTAATAAATATCTCTTATTTTAAACTTCAGGGTAAAGTGTATACCAATCGCCATAAACATATAACTGTAAATACAAATTATTTAGTCGAACTCCATTAGCTCATTTAGTTGTACTTATATATGGCATATGATCCACATATTATAGTTAAATTGTGCCGGAACTCGGGAAAAAACACTAAAAACATACCGTGAATGCGAGATTACGGCCGCCTTCGGCAGGCCGGTTGTACCCGAGGTATAAATATACATCAATTTGTCGTGATGATTTGGTGATTGCACAGCCGTACGTGTGAGCTCCATATGTCTAACCGAGTGCAGTAGTGTCGCCAAATCGGACGCCGACTCACGTACTGGCTTATTGATATCGTTATTGAATTGATACAATTTCGCGGCTGTATCATTCGCTATAAACTCAATTGCTTCGCAGAAATCCTCGCCATATATCAGTGCCGAACATTTCGCCACATTGATGCTGTGACGCAGCGACGGACCCTTCAAGTTGGTGTTGATCAGCGCCGTGACAATGCCAAGTCGCGAGAGACCCAACCAAAAGCCAACGTATTCCGCACGATTCTCCAGTAACAAACCGATAACATCACCTCTGCCATAGCCTTGCCTTTGGAATGCGATGGCGACGTGGTTGGAGAAGTCATACAGCTGGCGGAAGGTCCAGCGTTGTGTCTCGCTGATTATCGCCAACCTCTTCGGATGTTTGAGCGCCTTTTTGTCGAACATATCGCAGATATTGAAATTTTTGCGCTCACAAAGCTTTATGAGCGTCACCAGTTTTATGTAGGCCCACAAAGCGCTTCAAAGAGTGAGGGAATCGAATTATACATTATTTCGGTAACTTAATGCTTACGTAAAGACTTACGTGAAATCACGTCTGTACGTTACGGCGGCTATGTAGAACCAGCGCCAGCCCAGTGTTACCAGCATGATAACGAGCAAGGCGGCGAACATGGCGGGCAGTCCATACATCCAGCCGAAGCTCTGCCACAGCAGCGTGTCCACCGTAGCGGTGCTGCCCACCGTGAGCACGATGAGTATTCTATGTTTGTTTCTGCCAAGCGCGCCACAAGCGGCGCCTTGTTGTTGGCCGCGATTTGTGTAGGCGTTCCGTTTGTGTGCGTTGTAGGGTTGATTGCCTCCGTTCATTTTTCTTAGTTGCTCATCACCTTCGATGTCGATGGTGGTGTGATTAGGGCAGTTCGGTTGTTGCTCCTGTTGTTGCTGTGAGTCCCTTTTATGACGGGCGTGTGTGTCGTCAATGAGGTCCGGTGTTTCGTGCAACTGTTGACAGTTATGATTGTGGTGACCGCAACGGCAATGGTGCTCGCTATCATTTGCCGTTGACTGCGGCGCCGGTGTGTAGGTGGGGCTCTTAAAGTAGCGATAACGGTATTTCTGATACTGTCGTGCCAGTAAGTGTCGTCATAATAGTTGATGCGGTGAACGCGTCGGTAAATAGTTGGTGCGAAATATGAAGTTACGCATAAGCATAGCTGGCAGCCGAGCGGTTTTTAACGTGCAGCAGCGTCTTTAAGCAGCGAAGAAACTTTGCAACACACACGAATAACCGAAAAATCGATAATCAACACTTTCCACTTCTTCTATTATATTGTCGGAAACACAATTTAGTTTTGTAATTTTTCCACTGTGTTTATTTTAAGTTTTAGTTATTTTATCTTATTTTTTAATACAATAATCTTTTTTATATGACAAACAACTTGTTTTTAGAGAATCACGCGAAGTAATGTTCTTAGTTCGTGCAGTGAAAAGGACGAATGCGCACAGCTGTCTATAAATACGGACACATCCTGTACTCATACCGTTATGAGTAGTGTATATGTGTGAGCTTTAGCGCTTACGAGCTTTCGCAGGGCACTACAAATGTGCTTATATAGTATGTATGTATGCTATGGTACCGGGTCCCTCATATTTACAGCAATCAACTTAAAAATGTACAAAATTTTAACAGTTGGTAACTCCTTTTTTTGGCCCAAACAATTTCAAATATGAAGCGAGGCATAAATCTCGAGGAGTATGAAAGTACCAAGGTAAATCGGTGTAGGTGAAATTATAGTTCAAAGTCAAAGTTATAAGAAAGTATTTTTAAATAATTTGACCCCTTAGTAGGCAAATTCTAGCCAGATATATGTTTTTGAAACAAAAAAGCCTCCCAGCGGATCTAGTATATTTCCGCTTAGAGTTTCTTTATACAATCTAGTACCCTCCATTTACGGGAGACTTCAAGACTATAACGACTGTAGTCAGTAGCACAGGCTTCAGAGTAGTGAAAGTTCGAAGCGATAGCTTTTTCGTGGCAGAAATTTGCTTAAAGTCTCATCATCACACCTAAATGAGGTTATTTATTTTAATCAGTGAAATGACTACTCGACAGTTACTGTTAAGGCAAAGCTAAGAAAGCTGATCTAAAAAATTGAGAAAAAACTAGAAATTTATATTAGTGCACTAATACATAAATATTGTAAGGACTGTAAAACTTCTAAATTCAAACTCTTATTTATTGATTCCTTAACCAAGCTACGGGCAATGAAATGGAAAGGAGGTTTTAATGACTTTAAAAACTGGGCAGTCAATGAGAAACTTTCGTTCATAAAACTAAAATAGTTCTTAAACCTGCAAAAACCTTAACCTAGAAAGCATAGCTGCATATAAAGCTTTCTTTTCCTATATAAGTAGGTCAATGGCTTATCCATTGGAAACTAAATTTTATTAAAATTTTATTTAACAAGGGATTAATTTAAATTCTCATTCATTGAACATAGTTTGGAACGAACTGAGTGAGATATTTGATGAGTTCATCCTCAAAAGTACAGAGCCATAGAGAGCAAATCAGAGCCTGTTATGGATTGTTGGAAAAAGAAATCTGCAAAAAATGGTGGCAAATCACCGTGCTTCCCTAAGAACTCTGGTGTAAAATTAATTCTCTTCTTCAGTGTCTGTAATACTCAACTATAAATTCCTCTTACCAAAAATTGAATTAAGTTCATGGATGCACTGTTGCTGAGTTAATCCAGGTCGAAAGTTGTGAAAAAAAGAGCGGAAGTGTTCGCGATTTAATTCCATTTTTTCGCCGAATTGAATATTTTAAGTTACTATAATTAACACAAGTAGCGGCCGTATATCAAAACGTTCTAAGTATGGATAACAGGAAAAATGTCAAACTTTACGACCAAGTTGTCAGTTGCGAGAAAGTTGCCAAATCACGAAATATAAAAGGCAACCCACATACGTATGGAGTCAAGTTGTGATATAAACTACACGGAAAATGCAACTTCGGAGCTTTTGAAACGATATTGCGTAAATTATTCATAAAAAAATTATCCTGTCGTAGAGAACAAAGCTTGAAAATAACTTTATTTTTCAAAACACTAATTATTAAGTTAAGTTTAGAGAACATATGAATAGTTTAGAGCAACTACTAGTACATTGACTTAGAAACCGGTTACGCAATTATAGCCGAATTAACAATAGCGCGTGATTTGTTTCTTCTTATCGAAGTTTGGTTGGAAATACCCAGTGAAACCACGACGCTCTTCACGGGTCAACAAGCGGGTCCTGCATTGAATACCTTCAAAGCTACAGTACTTTTGTCTCCATTCGACCGATGTGACCTAGCCAGCGTAGCCGCAGCCTTTTTATTCACTGAACTATGTCAATATTGTCGTATAACTCAGCTCTACAGCTCATCGATCCATCGTCTGCGGTATTCGCCATCCCCTATGTCCAAAGAACCACACATTTTCCACAAAACTTTTCTTTCGAAAACTCCTAGTGACGCCTCATCGGATGTTTACATTTGAAGTAGACCACATAGAGACAAGTAAAGATAAAGTTCAGACAGAATAATACTAGATAAATTAACTTTAAGCAGTGATTCGAAGAAAACCCGAGTGGTTCTATCCGCAAACGCTCGCCACAATTAGAGCTATGTCCATTCACCTAATGAAAGATTTTGCAGAAGGATCTTGGTTTGCGGGTTTACAAAATCCAACTTGTGCAAGAACTGAAGCCGAACGACCTTCAAGTGTATCCCGCGTTCGGTGAATGAATCCAAAATGAGACTGTCACTGATCTCGATTTTTACAAGAAAATTTTGTTTAGCGATGAGGCAGACTTTTGTTGGAATGGGTACGCCGCATTTGAAGTTTTTGGAGAAAATCCCCAAGTCATTGCTGAGACGCCGTCACATCCTCCAAAGTCACTGTTTACTCCATGGGCAGCCATGAATATTTCTTCAAAAATCAACCCGGCCAGAATGTTACAGTGAATGGCGAACGGTATAGAGCCATGATTAATAATTGGAGAATGTTGATGTGGACGACCTTTGGATCCAACAAGGTAATACGCCCAATGAAACAATCAATTTATTAAAGTAAACTTTTGGGCCCCTCGGCGGGATTTTATTCTAGCCAGCCGCGGCGGGCACTTGGCCTTGTTTCATATGAAGTCAAAGTAAGTTTCGGACAAGCCAACTTGCTATCGTGCGACTTCTTCAATCTACTCCTAGAGAAAATAATTCGGGTTGCAGAACTAAATGGAGAAAGGTCCGTAATCCATATGAGAGTACAGCTGCTGACGTACGTCGATGCTATTGATATCATTGGCCTCATCATCTGCGCCGTTAGTTCTGCTTTCTCCAAACTGGACAAGGAAGCGAAGTAAATGGGTCTGGTATTGAACGAGGGCAAGACGAAATATCTCCTATCATCAAACAAACAGTCGTCGCACTCGCGACTTGACTCCCACGACAGTGTTGACAATCATAACTTCGAAGTCGTAGATAATTTCGTCTATCTTGGAAACATTATTAACATCAACAATTATGTCAGCCTCGCCATCCAACGCAAAGTAGCTCTTCCCAACAGGCGCTTCGTCGGATTGAGTAGATAATGAAGAAGTAAAATCCTCGCTTGCCGAACAAAGAGCAAATTCTAAAGGTCATTAATCATCTCCGTCGTGCCATATGGGGCGGAGGCACGGACGATGACAACATCTCGTGAGTCAGCCATGCAAGTTTTCGAGAGAAAGTTTCTACGGAAGATTTATGGGCCTTTGCGCATTGGCCACGGCAAATACCGCATTCGATGGAACGATGAGCTGTACGAGATATACGACAACATTGGCATAGTTCAGCGAATTAAGGGACAGCGGCTACGCTGGCTGGGTCATGTCGTCCGATGGACTAAAACACACTAATTCTGAAAATATTCGACGTACCCGCCGTTGGAAGCAGAGGAAGAGGAAGACCTCCACTTCGTTGAACAGACCAAATGGAAAAGGACCTGGCTGTGCTGGGTATCTTCAATTGACGCCTAATAGTGAAAAGTAAGAACGACTGGCGGGCTTTTGTAAACGCGGCGTCAGGGGTGCCTACGCTAATAAAGATTAAGAATATTTGTGATATGTTCAAGGCGTTTTTGCCAGTAGCTGGTATCAAACGACAGATTTTATGAGATTTTATTTTGTTAATATTTTTGCTACTACTACAACTAAAAAAATAGTTGTGTTGCAACTGAACTGGGAATAATCGTAGCTGTCTTCTTTTCGTAATAATAATTCTGTAGAATTGATTTTATTTATTTATATAAATAACAATGTCGCTTAAATGTAGGTACATAAAATAGCTAAATATAACGTTTATTACAATAATAACGAAATTATAATAAACTAAAATCAAATATATATATGTATGTAATATGTATGTATATATGTATGTATGTGTATGGATACGACTAATTAAACTTGCAAGGCATATTTATGAACTATGCAAATCTTTTTAAAAAGGCATAATAATTATAATATTTATAATTTACTAATGTGATTTTGGTAATTGGTCGATAATTTTTTAGTTTAAAATATATTTAAAGAATATAAAGGGTATATAGTTCGTACTTATTTAAACACTTTGCTAACTAAATATGCGTATAACCGTTAGAAGCGCGTTTGAAAATATGTAGGTATGTGTGTAACGCTGTGAAATATATATGAAATCTATATATATGTATGTATAAATATATCTTTATATCTATATATGATATATATATAGATAAATATTTATATATGTAGATCTCATAACCTTTAGATTACTTGGGACACAGCTCACTAAGCAATGAAAAACAGAGAAACAAAAAATGCAGGAGCGCGAGAAAAATATATAGAAAAGTTTTCTTTTTTGCAATACAATAAGGTTTAAATAATGCTTATGCAAATATTATTACAAATTTACAGCGCTTAAAAGGAGGCCACGTTGCTAATTCGTCTTTTAGTAGCTGATTCTTATTCCTTATTTTTCACTTTTACTACCGAAATTAGTTTTTTTCCCACAAAATTCTAAACTTTTGCACGCCACTGTACGCCAACAACTAACGGTGCCCAAAAATATACTCTGCATCACATATATGCCTACACTTTGCTACAAAACACTGCATACAGACTCGTCACTGACTATCGACTAAAGTAACAACAGGTGTAAAAATATCTTTTTCTTGTTGTTTTTGTTTTAATTTTCGTTTTTTTTTTTGTATTTTCATATTAATTTTAATTTTTATAAATTTACTGCAATGTTTTTATTGGATTTTTTACACTTAGATTTAAATTTCGTTTATTATTTAGAATGATATAAATTTTTACCGTTAAATATTTATAATATTTTCACAATAATTTACACCACAACGGTAACAAAAAACGTTAAATAAAACGTTGGAAAAGTTTTACTAGTAGAATTTTTCGCTAAATAATTTTCCCTAAATTCATTTTTTCAATTTTTAATGAAAGTTTCGCCAAATTTTCGCAGAATCGCTCCTACTTGCTTTCATCACACTAATTTAGTTTTAGAATACGTTCAATAATTAACTCAATTTGCCTAATCCAAATAGCTTCAACTTTTTTACGAACAAAAAATTATTGGTTTTTAGCAACCAAGTGCTGTTATACATACATATCTACAAATAACGGAGCTGGTCGTAGTGGAAAAAAAACTAAACTTAACCTTCAATTTTCGGTTAGCTAAGCTCGTATGCTTTCGTATGCTCTCGTTTAACTAAATTACTTGCAATGTCTTTCCAATACTACGAGGTACTTGATATACATATGTATTTATATATAATTTTGACTGTTAATCCTGCAAGCCCGTGGCTCAGTGCCAGGCGAAGAGTACGTGTGTGAAGAGTAGATATGCGGTGGACACGATAATACTGCCGATCATAACCGGAAAACCGACCCTGTGGGAAAGAAGTGTTGTTATTTTCATTATGCTTGAAAGAGGCGAGTGAGAGCGTGGCGCAGAGTTGCCAACTTACTTGAAAAATTCGAGAAAAGTGAATTTATAGCCGTGCTGCTCGGCTACGCCTGCACAAACAACATTCGCGGAAGCGCCAATCAGTGTGCCATTGCCTGTGAGGGGGAAAGTAGGGAAAACACATTTACAGATTTTACAATTAAATGATGGAATGAGGGGGGAAATGAGATGGCAACAGTTACAGGCAGTGAATTGAAATGGTATGACAAGGATTAATGGAAAACAAATGAAGCGAGTGAAAAGAAATGAAGCGAAAGCAATTGAAAAAGTCATATAATATAAATTAAAAAGGTGATAGATTAAGGTTATGTATCTAATCCGAACCGAACAAATTTTTCGTATATTGAACCATTACTCCTAACGATAATTCTTGACAAATTTCGAAAAGATATCTCGTCAAATGAAATACTTTTCCACACAAGAGCTTGTGTTGGATCGGTCAGTTTGTATGACAGCTATATGCTATAGGGGTCCGATCTCAACAATTTGCTCGGAAATTGTAGCCATACCTTAGATAATAATCCCTGTCAAATTTCATGAAGATATCTTTTCAAATAAGCAAGTTTTCCATACAAAAACTTGAGCTGGATCGGTCAGTTTGTAGGGCAGCTACAAGATATAGTAATCCGAACCGAACAAATTTTTCGTATATTGAACTATTACCTTTGACAATAATTCATGCCGAATCTCGAGAAGATAACTCGTCAAATGACAGAGTTTCCCATACAAGGACTTGAGTTGGATCGGTCAGTTTATTCGGCAGCTATACCTTATAGTGATACGATATCGGCGGTTACAACAAATAAACGTCTCTTTGGTGAAAAAAGAGCACGCACAGAAATTCAAATCGATATCTCAAAAACTGGTGTATATATCTGTATAGACAGAAGGACATGGGCAAGGTGAGGAGTCACGCTGATCAGTTATACAAGCATATACTTTATCGAGTCTACGACGTTTTCTTTTCGGTATTAGAAACACTGTTCAGGTTATGAAAATGTGATGATGAATACAAAAATAAAACAAATGATATTGGATCTTGAAATAATCGTGAAGCCGTAAATAGTTAAGAAGATTCCACTTACCGCCTAAACAAGCGCCCAAAGCCAGAGCCCACACGAGTGGTTGCAGCGGTAAATTCAAAGCGGAGTTTTCCGCTAGGGAAATTGTTATTTTCACCATCATCGTTGTTAGTGGAATATTGTCGACAAAAGCAGAGGTTATGGCCGAAACCTAAAAATACAAAAAAATATATAAAAAATTAAAAGCTACATTTTTGGTAAAAGAGTCTACACGTACCCATAGTATGATTAAAACTGCCACCATTAGACGTGAACCTTCACTCACGCCCAAAATAATGCTCTCCGTCATCTGGCCAATCCATTCGATCAGACCCAGCTCCGACAGCGCTTCCATAAGAATGAAAAGAGCGGCGAAGAAGAGCAATGTGGACCATTCAACACGCGCTAATATCGCCTCCATGTCTTCAATGTCAGCCAGTATGAGCAAGAATATGGCGCCCAGCAAGGCAGTCCAACCCAAAGATAGACGTTGCAGTTCCGGCACTGAGTGTAGGAAAAACAAGCTAATGACGAAGATCAAGGCGAATGAGCATTTGATGAGCAGCGACTTGTTGCGGATGGGATACTGTGAGGAGAGGAGGTTTAGTCGAATAAATTTACACAAAAATCTATTTAAAAACCAAAATCCACCTTCGCTTGTAGCTGCGTCAAGGTTTGTTTATAATTGGGCGCCGGTTCCACCGCCTCGGAGACGCGTTTCTTCAGGCTACGCTTCAAGCGATTGACCTTTTTCATCAGCGTTTGACGTACGATCTCTTCATCTTTCGAATACGCGGAGAGACTTTGCGCGGCACGCTTCCACACGTGGATCTCGTGACGCAATTCCTCCACCTCAGGTGAGTCTTTAAATTGCAGATCGTTTGTATTGCGGAACTTAAGACGTAACTGTATGTAGGTCTGTATCATCACCAGTATCACGCCGGGCAACATGTGCAACGTGAATATGGCAAAATTGACACCCTGTGTTACAGAAAAAAAATTAGTTTTTTATATCTATAACAAAAATGTGGACTTACATTTCGCGAAATGAAATTATTCGAAGCAATTATCACATTTGGTGGATCGCCGACTGGTGTCAGCGCGCCACCGATATTCGAATAGATCACCATGCACATCAATATAGGCACAGGATTTAGCGACATAACCTCACAGAGGCGTATAGTGACGGGTGTCATCAGCAGCACAGTCGTTACATTATCCAAAAAGGAGGACAGTACCGCCGTGAATAGGCATAGACAGTTGATGAGCGGCCAAATGTGCCCATTTGTTATCTGTAAATCATGCGGATCATATTTTTAGACTAAATGATGTCTCACAGCCCCAATTTGGACACCTACCTTGTAAGCATACACAGCCAAATAGTCGAAAATACCAGTCTCGGAGAGTATGGCCACCAGTATCATCATGCCGAAGAGCAGCAATAATGTCTCCACATCAATCCAACCCATTATTGTCGCCATCGAGGGACGTGAGTTCAGCGCCGCCAATATACCAACCGACAACGTTGATGCAATCATTGCCGCAAAGGTACGATTGACAATTTCCCAAATGATCATTATATACAAGCCACACAATACTATCGCCGCATAGATGACACCCTCCTTCTTGTAGATGGGCGACTCGTCGATCGACAACTGCAGTGGAAATTCGGTTTCGATGTTGGCAATAAAACGTAAATTCAACGTAGTGTAATTGGCCTGGAGGAGCAGTTCTTCATCCGCGGGTGAGATGTCATAATTGTTTGCCTTCCACGATTCCTTTGTCGTGTCCAATTGTTCGGGGTAGACCAACGCTAGTTTCCACACCTTAGAAGCATCTTCGACGTAGTATTCATCACCGCTGGCATTATAGTACTTGCGTTGCAGTTGTACGTGGAGCGTGGGTGGTGCCGCAAAGGAGCTCTTATTTTTGCCGTACGAATCGGCCTCTTGCTGACGGAAGGGACCTTTTAGTTTCAGACCAAGACGTGACAATGTGGCAGTCGATACAGGGAACACTAAAGGGTTGTAAAGTAGTATGTATATTCATATTTCGGTGATATATTTATTTAGTGAAGTTAACTTACGTTTCTCTTCGCCACTCTTAGGAACACTGATCAGTCTAAGCTCTTCGACATGTTCGTTATTCGACATCAGGAATGCAGTAAAGACGGCCCAAACAACCAGTAATATCGAAATTTTGAACCACTTCAAGATTTTCTATGAAAAGGGAGGTTATACATTAGCAATAGAGCTGATGCATTTCAGAATAATCGAGAAAGCTTATGTTATTAATTAAGAATAAAGAAGATTATATGTTTCCCAACAGAATATCACCCGAACATAGGTGCGTTACTTCGTGTTGAGAACTCTGCTTTTATTTCTGTGGATAACTGCACCTTCATTAATTTAAACAATGCTATGTAACTAGATCAACTTCACAGAATTTACTGAGAACACCTTCACCACACTACCATTCCGCAGATGCTTCCACTCGCTTCATCCCGTCTGGAATAATCGCCGATCTTCGCCCCAATTTTTCAGCTAAAGTTGCTGTTTTAGACATGCCGATCCCTTTAATCCCCGAATTAGGAATCTCAATTTTGAGATTTAACAAATGAAAAATCACCATAAGCGGACGAAATTGGTAGAGCAACTGAAGTCTTGTAACTTACACCACCGGTGTGAGTAAGCTTTGGCCTACTATCAAGGCCTTGTCTAATTTCAAGTAGACAGGAAACCTTCATGCTGCCGGTCAGGGAACACAATGAGCTTTTCTTCAAGCAGTTTCTGCTGGGATGTTTTCGCAGACCATTCTCTCTCTCTTTAAAAGAGCTGAACAGAACATATGTAGATCAAAACTATGCCTTGATCAGCGCTCCAATAATACAAGCTTTTTGAAACATTGTTTGGTTCCAATTGGTAAGGTGGAAGGGGCACCATTTCTACATTAGTCGAGTTCGAGACCGACCTAACACCGCTGTCGTGCTGTGGTCCGGTACCCGGCCGCAATGAACTAAATTTTCAATTCTACCTGCCTTTAGACTTAAACTAAAGCCCATACGTATCTTCGCAAAAGGCCAAGCCCAAAGAACAGATTGGAGCGAACCCAAAGTGATACCAGTTTTAAGTCTCCAGTAAGACCTTGTAGCTTTTGCTACTGCCAGTTGAGCACCCATCAAACTCAATGACCGGTGACATTTGTCGCATGAACTTCTAATGTCTTTTCATTATAAGGAAAGTATTATAAGTATTATGGCAATGTTTCTGATAAGACTATGCTGATATTTCGAGGCAAATCAAATAACAGATATAGTACATGTTGGAATTTAGTGTCCTATTACGATAGGGATACCTTACCGGGACCAAATTTGACCACCTGCCCGCTGAGAGAGGACGGAAGGTTAAGAACAATGAAATTTTAAATTTCTCAAATGAAAATTTGTAGCTTGAACTCGATTTGGGAGCCCTTAACGACATCTTTTCTCACTTTGAGCTGTAATAAATGAGAAGTTGTCTTTAACAAAGATAAGACAGACAACTTTACACGGAATTTGAAAGGATATACGGTTATTACGGGTTTATTGAGAGAACACTACGGTGGGCAGATAATTTCACATTTTAGGCCGATCGATTGGCCACCAAGATCGCGTGATATCACACTGATAGACTTTTTTCTGTAGGGATGTGTAAGGTCTAAAGTCTATGCGGACAATGCCGCTTCCATTCAGGCCTTGGAACTAAACATCACGCGAGTCAGTCGCCAGTTACCAATCGAAATGGTCGAATGAGTCATCGAAAAGTGGACTCAACAGATGCACCATCTGAGATGTAGCCGAAACCAACATTTGAAAGAGATAATCTTCAAAAAATAAATGCCAAAGAATGTTCTTTTGAAAAATAATAAACATTCTCCATTAAATTTAAAGTTTCTGTGTTTTTTTCTATAGAAAAAGTAAGGAACCTCCAAATGGATCATCCTTATTATATCACATTTTACTATCCTTTCCTAAACTTAATATAAGGTCAATATTTACAAGCATACATACATACCTTCCTGCGCGAATGTGGCTCGTCGTGGTCGTCATGATGATCTTCGTTATTGTTCTCCATATCCCTAAGTGACACGAAGAAGACAACATATTACGAATATAAGATAATTGAATCGATTGAATTTACGCGTAATCATCAAGACACACTTACCTCACTTCCAGGATGCGCACCTGCCCCAGCTCATTGGTCACATTAATGCCGACTTTGGTAAATGCATTTGGCGCCTTCACATAATGTTCGGGCACATCCGGTGAGGGCAGCGGATCCAAGTCTATTTGTGGCCGCGGAGAAAAAGTGCGAGAAGAGAGAGCGTGGAAGAGGAAATAAAAATATGAGTATAAAGAAAATTGAAATTTGATGCGTCGCAATTCGCGGTAAATCAAAAACAAACATAACACTCAATTTAATTAATTTCCTTTGCTTACATAAGTAAGAAGACAAACAAATATGTAATCATAGTATATTATAGATTGTGGAAGTAAGAAGCGCGTAAAAAACTTGAACTTGATGAAATATAAAACCGCAAAACCGCAAAGAAATGCTCTTTTTGTCACAAAAGCAGTTTTTATAGATATTGTACCGTTATTGACACACCCACTACTACATACACATGCAACCGAAGTTTATGTAACAAACAGGATATTATTTGCGTTACATTTCGTTCGGCGTTCTAGTGGGTCTAAGAAAATTGCCGGAAATGGACATGTGTTCCGGCGTTTGTCTGCTTACAAACATACAAATATCACACATAAAAGTAGTTGAGGAAGATGGCAAACATAAATGTTCGTTTACTTGTTGTTCTACAATATTAACAGCTGTCATTTGACATATGTCCATTTTGACGATTTGTTCGCCAAATCACGTCGCACTTGCTTGCCTTCCCATTCCATTTCCTCTAATTCGTTTTTTTTCTTTTTGGTCCGTTTCTGGATTTGTGGGTGGCATTTGATTTAGTCTTGAAACGTGACTCTGCATTTGCTTAGCCAGCTCGCTTATGTCTCTTTTAAGGTACGTTATGTAAGAATTGGCAATTTATAGATGCAATTTGTTTGAATAACATTAATAAGATTCCGAGAAGTGCTGTAAACAGTTGCGCGGTGGTTGGTATAGCTGTCAAGCTGCCGTCTAAAGTGAGGTTATGTGATTGCTACCAAAATGTGCGTAATTGTAATTTAATGCGTACGCATGCTTGTCAATAAATAATGATTAATGCGCGATTGTGATTGAGGCAAGGAGGCGTGTATTTCATTTAGAACATTTATTTGGACCACATTAAGTTTGTACATTTATACGTTTATCAGAGCGAGAAAAAACAATTTCGAAAAACTAACTTGAATATTCATAAAGCGCTTTCTCAACTTCGAACAGTGGAATGTAGCTGGAAGCATCCAACAAGGTGGAGCTCCCCTCGTCGTTTGTTGGTCGTCAACGAACTGTTGAAAAATTTGAGGCTCGTGCTGTAAGATGATGGCCTATGCAAGCGATGTAGAACTCATTTTCAAGGGATAGTTGACGCAGGGGTATCTTACCAGTCATTGAGTTTGGAGACTAAAATCTGGTACCTCTTGGAATCTCTTGGGAGATTCGTGGTGTCTGTGGTTTAAACCTTAAGGTAGATTGAAAATTCAATTCAGTTTGGTAGAATTGAAAATTCAATTCAGTTTGGAGTCGCATTGCGGTCAGGGGCCGGACCCACAACACGGCAGAGGGCTTAACATACATAGGAAATTTTCTTGGAAGCTGGAAGGAGAGAGTAAGCAGACATTGATTGTCTTGTAGTGTTATAGCGGAGCTTTGGCATAAGGTGGGACCTCTATCCGAAAGTAATCTTTTGGCCTTGCGACACTACTGTAAAACGTATTGTATTCTATAGGGACTTTGTGTGGTGGAGGGTCCTAAAAACAACCACAATTGCAAGGAAGCTCGATCGCGTTCAACTAGCGGCGCTCATCAGCATGTGTGGTGTGGGTCACACCAACCATGATACTTAATGTCAATTTGCAAATAGTGCCATATACTATGTAGCCAGAAGAAGTATGACCGCGAAAGTTGCTACTCACAAAATCAAGGTTTCTAAATGATAAAGTGTTCGAAATTCGGAAATACTCTACTTCATACCGGATCTTTTGGATCATGGAGTCGATAAATAAAACTCTAGTGATGTTTTCTTTGTCCACATACCCACAAGAGAGTTATGGGTGGGTAGGAGCCAATGGAGACGTAGGTACGTGGGCGTCTTTACAGATGGCGAATGGGTTAAAGCTTGAGGAGTAGGTTGGCGTAGGTTTATATTGGCAGTAACTCTTCATCAATTCTAATTTCAGTCACCTTCACTAAAGGGACTAGCCCCTCTGATAACAGGTCGAAAATACTTAGCTTGAACTTACTAACCGTGGGTTCAAGGCTGATTAAGAAATGTCTAACATAGTATGGGTGCCGGGCCACAGCGGAATCGCAAGTAACTGCAATGCTGACAACTGAACTGAAACATAACCTAGTTCCGCTATCAGTAGAATGGGAACGGGTTGGTACTCCGGTCTCTTCGTGCGTTTTGACAAGGAAGGACAACCTAATTCCGCTATTGGTAGAATGGAAACTGATCGGTACTCCGATCTTCTCGTGCATTCTACTACTGGGTATCTGGGCTCCGCAGGATCTTGGTCCCCGCTGGACTTACATCGGTTCTTGCACTATCGGAATATTTCCTTTTGGCCCAAGGTCGATACCAAGAGTTCAAGATAGCTCTTTGTCACCTCTAACTGGTTTTCGGCGTTCCAGAAGAAGACGAGGTGGCAACACCACAACACCATCCTGATTGTTCGGCTTTACTAAAACAACGCTTCAAACTTAAGATGTACCACTGAGCTGGGAACAGAAGTTAAACGCCTAAGCACGTTGGTATTGCATTCAAGGCACTTAGTTGATCGGATAGAGAAGTTCTATTTTCATCCTAACCTAACCATTCTAAAAGCGAAAAATACGATCACCACCTTTAGAAAGAGCCATCGAACCCAACTTAGCTTTTCTAAGACCGAAGAATTATATTAGTTGTATAACTTGTAGGTTATACCGAATTTTTACCGCATAAGTTATCTAAATTGTTTCGCTATACAGAAATAACATGGAGCTAGTTTCAGGTAGTACTACCCAATATATACCGAATATGTTCTGACTATATTTAAGCTTTATCGAACTTGCATTTAATTTAAGATCTCAATTTTTACTCAAATATTCGTTCGGACTTATTTTTAACTTCTACCCAATTCATACCCAATTTAATATATAATTTTACACCTATTATCTCAATATATACATATATTTAGCTCCACATTTCAAACTTAGCTCAATTTAATTGCATAAGATAATCAAATTCACTTGCCGGTCTTCTGGTAATAAAAAATTAAGATAAAGCGAATTTTGTACAAATTACTCCAGCACAAGCATACATACACATACATGAACTTTTGCGAAACACGAAGAGACTGTATGTAGATAATAATTTTACTTTAAGCCAGTAAAAGTGCTGGATATTAAGTAATGAATGCAAATTACTAAGTCATAAGGAGACAAGCATTTAAGGCTATTTTTATGCGACAACAACAATTTGTCGCTAAAGGAGGTACATACACAAACACACAACCACACACACACGACCACACTTGAGTGAGTGTTGGAGTGACCTGTTCTAAGGGGGGGCATTCTGTGAAAAATAAAAATAGCAACAAAAATGTATAAATGTGTATGCTGGTGCGACTGTCTCAGCAGAATTTAGCACCATGCCAAAAATAAATATATTACATATAGTATATATGTATATGTGCCCATTATGTCCATCCGCATGGTAATTCGCAAATTGACATTGACTTTCGTGTGACCCATAAAACGCCAGCAAAAGCGGTATTTATGTATAATCAGTAAACTCTTGAACGACACACACACATACACCGACACTTATGTATATATAAGTATGTGTGTTTGCGTGTCTAACACTTACATCTCCGTCAGACTAATAAAATATTCATATTAGAAGAATTCTTACAATTACGCGATGAAGCAATAAAAAACGGTACTTAACCGTATTTATGACTTCAGGGCGAAGAAGAGCAGCTGAGCTGAAAATGCCAAGTTTCCGGCTGATGAAAGAGAGAATTTGAGAAGAGGAAAGCAAAAACGCAAGCGAAGGAAAGAAATTTATGCAGTCATAAAACAAAATTTAACGAAAGTGAAAGTAGAAATATTTGTAGCAAGAAACAACTCTAGTTCTCAACTAAGTATACCTCGTATAGTCCAAATTGTAGCAGTTCGTTTTAGTAAAAAAAATTCCAAGATCCTGGATTATCACTAAGGTCTTCTTCAGAATTATGACGAGGAAATTGCACTCCGGACTTCGACAGGATGCCTTTTGATGTTTCCATCGGACACCTGCATAGTGAGCTTCCAGTTAAGGAGCACAATGAACTCTTTTCCAAGCAGCTTCTAGAGTGCTTTTGCAGAAGTCATCTATCGGGCAAAGAGTCCACGCATGACACTAGCCACCTCTTTGCATGTCCTACTAACCCTATACATCTTACACCCTTCTCCTTTTGGTCCGACCCCATCGAAACAGCTCATTTCCTGGACCTGCCGTTTGATGGCAACTTATCTACTGCTTACCATCCTAACGGGCATTAGGTACCCGTTACAACAACAACAATATAATTATGGCATCTCTTTCTACATGCGGTTAATTCGAAAAAGACTCTAACATGAAGGGATATACCAAATATTCGACAAATTGTGTGCATAGGGTTTCCAACGTCGAAAATAGCAAAAGTTTTAGAGAAAAGTGGGCCCTTATCTGAAAGCTAACATGACTTTAATAAGAGAATCACTCTTTTTGAAACTGACGAACATGCATGAAAGGGTTTCCCGCAGTTTCTTTGACATCTTACATCTACTGTTCACTGTCCATTGAAAAGCTGAGGCTGCCCAAGCTCGGTAACTAGGTAAACCCTACCTAATCGTTTGCATTTACGTTACCGCAAGATCCTTACATTTTTCGGCATGAATTTTGAAGACTTTAGAGAGCTTATTGCGCCAAACACTGCAGATCCCTTTCAATCAATAGATTCAATTCCTCGGTACTAGCTGACTTTAATGCCTGTTTTTGCAGAAATCATTTCTGCACTCATCTGCTTGAAGCGGAGCCTATTCCTTGGAACATTAATAGGTATTTCCGTGAGTACGTTAACGACATCGAACAATATGTCGACCAGTCTTCGGACGTAACAAACTTTAGACGAGCATTGAACACTATTCCTCGGAACTAGGCGATTTTAACGTTTTGTTCGCAGAAACCATCCCTGCAGTCGATTGCTTGAAGCGGAGCCGTCTCTTTGATACATCAAGAGGTCTTTCAAAGGTTACGTCGACGACATCGAACGGTACGTTGACCACTCTTCGGACGCAACAAACTTTAGACACACATTCACCGCTATACACAGTGAAACGTTCAACACCTTCACCCACTTCCTCTCTGTGAAAGGCGTACTCGAGTTGCCACAAAAATCCACAACTCATTCTGAAGACTATAACAGGTTAGACTCCATTAAGCCAGAATCGAGTTCGACATACCAAATATATGTTCAGTATGCAATGAGTCCCCACTTGATTCTAAACACGACTTCGCATGCCCAGCGAACCCCCACCATCTAACACCCTTCTCCGCATGCACCCATCGAAACATCACGTTTCCTAAGACTACCGTTAGATAACGTCGATAACCCAACCTTAACTTACCACTCAAGCGGAGATTAAAAAACCTTTACAACAACAACAAAAACACAAATTCATCCCTTTCCAGCATAACGCTTTCTAATTGGAACCTATGATCGGGAAAGTGATGACATGAAATCTTCTTCGCTTCACGGACGAAAGAGCCTAATGCCCGGTTTCACAGTCCATACTTAAGTTGTGCTTAAGATAAAACAGGAAAATAGTGTTTTACAGTTCGTACTTAAATTATGCTTAAATACTGAAAATGGGAGACTTAAGCAAACGGCTGCAACAATGCTTAGCTAAGATTTTATTCGGGCACAACTTAAGTATGGACTGTGAAAACGGACATAAGCTTAACAAACTAACCTCTATAAGTTTGCTCACTATAATATATTTGCCGACAAAATTCGAATTTGTAACCCTTAATATGTTTAGACAGATATACATTTTTGCAAAAAAAAAATATTGACACAAAAATAAGACACCATAAAATTGTCTGCACAGATATACTACTCTCTCTCTCTTCAAACACTTTGATTTATTTACTCACCGCCATGTAGACGCTCATGTTCCATGCGGAATGATGCTAAGCTCGGATCTTGGCGTATGCGTTCGGGCAGAGCACGCCATACTTGTAAGGCACCTTCTGTAACCTCGCTGCAAAGAGAAAGAGAACGAAACGAAAACGTTATTTATGGCATTTTCTATTTACTGAGTAATGATGAACTTAAAGTATTTTGAGAGTACTGATTCCAGTTATCCATTATTTGGGATTTATTTTCAATTTCGAAATTAAAGCGGCAAACATTTGCGCTTATTCTCTTAGAACAAACACCAATCATTTCAGAAGCCGTATAGTTAAGGATTGAAAAAAAACATAACAATTGGACAACAATTAAGTCGCATTTAAACTTTTTCGTCCGTTTCAGCTCAATTTCCCATTGTGTCAGTGCGTGTGATTGTAGCTTTGTTTATTGGCTAATGACATCTGCTGCGGACTTCAACAATCGACTGCCCGACTTGGTCACTGCTAACTGTTGCGGCGCGTGGCTGCCAGCTGTTTTGCTCGCATCAAAAGCCAATATGTTTGAGTATACACATATATATATATATATATATATATATATATATACTTGAGAAATAAATCACCATCATTTATTTACAGCACACACACACACACACTTATGCAGCCATAGAAGCTGTGAGTGCATTATAAAAAATGAGACAAATGACAGGCTTCGCGTGCTAATAATGTCGCCACCATCAACACAGTCTGAGTAAATATAATATAATATTACTTATTAGCGTGTGATTACTCATTTAGCGCTTAATATGTGCTAATTAATTAATTAATTATTTATTAAACTATTTTTAGCGTTAAACATATTGATTTAATTGTAGGCATGAGCATCTTTGACATCCAACTATTTGTAATTGATACAAACTGGCATTATTACTTTACGGTAATGAATCATTATTTATTAATGGTTAGGTGTCACAATAGCTGTGAAGTAAATTTTGATAAGATATATTTCGATCACCGTCGTTAAAATTCGAATTCTAAAGACAGACAGGCTAAATTGATGTGGTTAGGTCAGTCTGGGAGGTTAATGAGCCACGCATAATCCCGTTTTGGTTCTTAGCAATACCAGATAGAGTGTCCATTAGAAGAATACCTCTTCTAATGTCTCATATCGTGGGGCACCCAAATGCATTGAAGCTTTGCCTTCCTTGATGCCTTGTCTGCAGTCTTCTCGACCCACTCTGCAGACGTGTGCCATAGTCAGACTGTGACTAGTGTCGTCGTATCGAATGCGATATTTGCTGTTGCCAATGCGCAAATGACCATAAATCTTTCGCAGAACCTTTCTCTTGAAAACTCATCAGATGTTGTCTTTGTCCATGCCTCTGCACCATATACTTAGCAGGACGGAAATAATGAGCGGCTTATAGAGTTTGGTTTTTGTTCGTGGAAAGAGGACTTTACTTCTTAATTGTCTACTCAGTCCGAAGTAACGCCTGTTGGAAAAAGTTATTCAGCGTTGGATTTCGAGGCTGACATTGTTGTTGGTGTTAATACTGGTTCCAAGATAGACGAAATTCTACGACATCGAAGTTATGACTGCAAACAGTGACGTGGGAGCCAAGTCGCGAGTGCGATGACTGTTTGTTTGGTGGCAGGAGATATTTCGTTCACTACCAGACCCATTTGCTTCACTTCCTTATTCATTCTGGAGAAAGCAGAACTAACGGCGCGGGTGTTAAGGCCAGAGCCAGTGCCTAAAATACCTTTTATCGAGTACTAGGAGGAAATTTGAGTATTTCTATTGTTGATCACGTTTTCGAGTGACAGCCGTACACCATTCTAGGCAGTCTTGTCCGTAAGACACTTCCAGCCGATATGTAAAACGAGATTATTACCTTGATTGCTGCTGGGCTGTCCACGTAGATCTTAACTATGAAGTTGCCTGTTGATACAGTGGAGACTAGCTCCGCGACTTTTCCAATAATAAATACCTCTGTGTGCAGTCGTCTGGCAGTTTAATGTTATGCCTTAATCTGGAGAGTAGGTATATTCCCGCGCCAACTCCGTCCACCATTTTCGAGCCATCCGTATAAATGTTTAACCTTTACGCTACCATACCTTTACGCCAATGGCCTCGTTCTATGTTTATACCAAACCTTCTTTAACAATTTAAAATTTTTCATGTAATCAATATCTTGCCAAAACCTCATTTACCCATGGAGCTATGCCCGTAGGTTCTATATGTACATATATGTATCTTCTGCAGCCAGTAGTCATTATGTCGATTTAGCCGCACAGTTTTGATAGTTAAAGAGCCATCTTTAAAGTTGTTCTTAGAGTTTTCGTTATGCACAGCGCAGCGAGCATTGGCTTCCGGTCGGTAGATTTCCGCATACCTGTCCACCGCACTACTACACCGTTGAGCAGAATTGGTCCCACATTTGTTGCGAATGACTAAAGAGAAAGCCTTCTTGTTGAATCCAGCACATGACTATAGGTTTATAAAGCATTGTTGACCTTTTGTACCCTGTGGGGTCTAGCTGTGGACAGCTAAAGTACCCGCAATATATCGGGATTTTCAATAGAGACGCTGCATTTGCCATTTCATCGTGAAAAGATATACGATCCAACAACGAGTCGAAATTATTAAAATTTACTACCGAAATAGGGAGTTAGTGGCCTCAACTTTAAGAGCGCTACGTTCAACTTATGGTCGTCATAATCGTCCGGTCAGATCAACAATTGAGCGTTTGGTGGAAAAATTTTAATCCACATGCACATTCGGATTTTCATTGAAAAATCATCCTCAGCAATGAGGCTCATTTCTGGCTGAATGGCTTCATCAATAAGCAAAATATGCGTTATTGGTCAGGCAGCAATCCACAAGTACTCCAAAAGTCACCATTGCAACCCGAAAAAATTACGATTTGGTGCGGTTTATTGGCCGGTGGGTTCATTAGTCCGTACTTCTTCCATGATGATCAGGACCGCCACGTCACTATGAATGCAAATCGCTACCGTTCAATGATAATCGAATATTTTTGACCCGAGTTTGACCCCGTCCAAGCTCAACTCCTTCTCATTGTATTCTTTTACCATCTCTATTCAACGGATTCGCAAAATTTTCCATCAGCTGTTTTAGCATTTCTGCAACTACACTTTCTTAGCTCATTATAATATATTTTCTCACATATTCCACTCAAATTTGCTGAGGTTAGTTTAGCTATCTATTTTGGTTCCAAAATTAAAATTTAATAATAAATGGATGGTGTTTCCAGAAATTGCAACCATGCATGCAGCTATAAAATTTCCACTTAACCGAGTACAAGGGTGCAACACACAGGTATTAACGCTTGTGTATGTGTGTGACTATCCATGAACAAAAGTATATATACACTCAAATAGTTGACCAAAACGTTTTAATTTAACTTAATTAGCCTTGCATACACGGGAAACACCCACCCCCACACACGCAAATGGACACACACAAACAAATGTTTTCGTTGATAAAATTGCACAATGCAAATGCAAAATATCCACCGGCTGCATCAATATTTTGACGCAAGCAATTATACTTGGCAAGCTAAAAATAACCGCTACTTGCGAACTAATTATTACTGTGTGCATGGAAACGCTAATTAAAATTTCAAAGAAATCCAGAAACAAAATTTCCAAAAAATATATATTTAGTTAGCGTTACTGCTGCAGATTGCTAATTGGCGCGTGCTGCATTTTTCAATAGTAACTGTATGCGCTTTTATGGAAGAAGCTGCGATTCTACAGTGAAAAATAAAAATGTGTGGATTGTGTATATGGGCCATTCATCAATTGGCAACATGGTTTTGTACCCGTATTCCGATCAAACAAAAAAATGACTATCTCTTTTATTTTTTAACGACCTGAAAATTTAGTACAAAAAATTTTGAAGTTATACAATTTTATGTAGAAAACTCTCAGCTTTCTGATAAAAATATTTAAAAAATCCAAAAAAATTTTCAGCTATCCTCCGGGTAGCCAAAAACAACCATTTGAAAGCGAGCTAAAGTGAGAAGGCGAAACATCCACTCCCCAGGGTTTTGCACTCGGTTTAGGACCCAGCCACGTTAAAAACACCCGCAATGAAAAGAATGCTTGGCGATTTTCTACGAAAAATTACGGAGGAAACACTTTTCCAGCCTGTTGAATGGCGGTGAAAACATAACACCAGTAGATGGTGAACACGATTACCCAATCGATGACGATGGAGCAGACGTTCCATTGCCCGACCATCAAGAAATTCGAATAGAAATTACCCGTTCGAAGACCAACAAAGTGGTGGGGGCCGATGGATCGCCGGCGAAAAACTGATAAGCACTTTGTAGGATGTGGTCGGACGAAAGCATGCATGACGATTGGAATTTAAGTGTGTTTTTCCCAATCCACAAATAGAGAGACCCCACAATCTGCGCCAACTACCGTAGTATAAGCTTTCTCAACATCCCCGATAAAGTCCTACCGCGAGTACTGCGTGAAGGACTAAAGCCCGCCAAACTTAGCAGTGCGGCTTTACGCCTGGAAAATCAATAATTGACCAAATATTCAGCCTAAATAAAACCAGAAGATGCCGCCATACCAGAGTCCGAACCAAACGGTAAATTTTTGGGGATGCCATTGTGTTTCCTGGACCGTACGAAGTTTTTACTCATCGCAATTTTGTTTGCTGACGAAACCATTAAGCCAGAAATGGGCCTCAACTGAGAAGATGACTTTTCAGATTACCGAATTTTCCGGAGAACGTGAATTTGCAAAATAATCTTGGACAATTCCTAAGCGTTTTAGTAAAGTGAAACGTGACATGATGAAATGACAAACCTTACTGAATACACTGACAAAATTTTATATAAAACCGGAAACGAACATGACTATCACGAGCTGTCAAAAACATACATACTATGTATTTCAAGTTAAATAGTAATTTTTCCAGAAATTGCAGTATTTCACTTGAAGAGCAAATACTTTAACCAAAGCGGACCTTCAACGAATTTATCTGGAACAAAATTTGTTTTGCTTCTCTTATGCCCAGATTGAAGGTGATTAGCGAAAAGGTTGGCTGCTCTCTTTTCAGGCGAATGCTTTCGGTGAAACTGCACACACTCGATAAATGCGCAGTGTTGCAATTTATGGAATACTCTGTAGAACCCCAAGGTACCTCAAAAAGTATCTGAAACAATTAATTGCTTCAAACTAAAACACTTCATTAGTGAGATTCACAGAAATTCTGGCTTCCTATTGGCAAGGGAAGAGCTTAATTGAAGCACAGCTTCACTGATTTGCGCGCACTCTCAGCTGAATCCATTTTTTTGCGCTGAAAGGCGCTTCAAGGAAGGCTACAGTTGTACAACAACCATTTCTGTGGAAAAATGGATTAATGGTAATGAATATAGAAATAAACATAGATCGCGCGCACGCCATATTCGCAAGAAGTTGCTTTGTCTTCAGAGAAGGACGTATATTGCTAAGCTCAGTGCGGTTAAAGCATAACAAGATGACTTAATTAGCGTAATGATTATTAAGTGAACGAGTGCGCAGCAAAAAATGCGAAAAATCTGTGATGAAACTGCTGACAGCAGCCGCAGTGACGCCGAACGCGTAGCGCGTTGCGTCAAGTAAGTGGATCAGCGCAGAGCCAAACATTTATAAATGGCAATTAGTCAAGCGTAATGAATGTTTTTTTTTTGTTATAAATGTTCGTCATCCACACACATATATGTATGTATGTATGTGAGTATGATGTGCAAATGTAATTATGCGTTTGCGCGTTGCATTATGTGTGGGCGTAAATTCGCCGCGCACGCCACATGAAGCGCCGCTTATTGAACGCGCCGCGCGGCAGGTCAAATCAAATCAGCGCAGAGCATTCGTTTTTATGCGCGCATTGATTTAATTTCAATTACACAACACAACTAATAAAGAGACAGAGAGAGAGAGAGAGAGAAAAACGGTATGAGGCAAGCTAAAGATATTGCCGCGTAGAAACCTCAAGCAAGGCGGAGTCGTTGGCACTTTGAGGTGGTCACGTGCATTTGTTCCGAGCGTCAATTTACTGGCGGCCAGCAAAAAATAAAAAAAAAAAATATTTAAAAAAATCAAAAAAAAAAATCAAATAAAAAAAATCAACTGGCTTTAGCGGCGCATTACGGACAGCCACCAATTTAGAATTTCAATTTCTTTTTATTTTCTACTTTTTTTGTAAATTTTATTCCAACCTTTTTCCAACAATTCAAATACAGTTTTAGTTACGAGTAGACGCTGTTGGATTTGTGCCTAGTCTGCGCCATGAAAAGCCACTAATCTCAATTTAGACAGATGACAATAAAAATCCAGATATCTTCATCAAAGCGCGCAACCATGAAAAATGCGCGCAACTCATAAAGCTTTAGATATGTGTGTGTGCATGTATGTATATGCTTTTGTGTATGTGTGCATAGCTGAGTTTATAAATTTCTTAAAAGGCTGCTTGAGAAAGTCAAATTACGCGCAGATTAAATAGGGAATAACAAGCGCTATGGCATAATAGAAAATTACACACACACTAACATACATGCGAACACATATTTGATATGAGAAATATGTATGTATACATACATATATAAAACTAAATAAGCGCGCTGATGGCGAATATATTTCAAGCTGTGCGGAAATATAAACTATAAGTGCTTATATTTGTATATGTATACCACTACAGTCGCACATTCATATATACAAACATACATTGTTAGACACACGCAATATACACTTTCATACATGCATTTCAGCGCTCATAGTAGCTCAAGGAGCCGACTCAATTTCCATGGGGTTAGCTTAATAGTAAATGTGCAAAAAACTAATCATATTTAAGAGCAACAGCGCTGCAAATTGCTGGGAAAGGGCATAGAAACAAAAACAACATTGCACTAGTGGTTGCTGTAACGCGGCACAGGCAATGAAGGTGAAGATTGCGGGATGGTCTACCAGCTACTTGAGGTTTTTGTCTAAATGAATTGTATATCAAGCTTTGGCATTGCGGTCCGCCACTGTTTTATTGCGACATGAAATCTAAGTTGACCACTTGATATCAGAGCTAAACTGTTTGTGTGACAATAAAACTGACGATACAGTGACATACAGTGCGTCAAAAATGTGATCGCGCTGCTGTTATTATAATAGCATCCTCCTCAACATCGCATACAAGGTTCTATCGAGCGTATAAACTGATTGGATCTTATCAGTGTAGCATTAGGCCTGGAAAATCAACAACTCACCAGACATTCACCATTTGCCAAATCTTGGAAAAGACTCGTGAAAAGAGATCGACACACACCGTCGATTTCAAAGCAGCTTTTGACAGCACGAAAATGAGATGCCTTTATGTCACGATGTCTGAATTTGGTATCCATGCAAAACTAATACAGCTGTGTTGAGCAATACCAAAAGCTCCGTCAGGATCGGCAAGGACCTCTCCGAGTCGTTCGATATCAAACGAGGTTTCAGACAAGGCGACTCCCTTTTGTCCGACTTCTTCAAACTACTGCTGAAGAAAATAAATCGAGCTGCAGAACTAAATAGAGAACGTACCATCTTCTATAAGATAGAAAGCTGCCGAGTACACCGATGATAATGATATCGGTGGCCTCAACAATCGCGCTCTACTTTCTCCAGACTGGACAAGGAAGCGCAGCAAATGGGTCTGGTAGTGAACGAGGGCAAGACGAAATATTTCTTGTCATCAAACAAACAGCCAACGAACTTGCGAGTTGGCTCTCACGTCACTATTGACAGTCATAGCTTCGAAGTCGAGACAATTTTGTCTATCTTGGAACCAGTATTAACACCAACAACAACATCGGCCTCGAAATCCAACACAGAATAACTCTTGCGAATAGGTGCTACTTTGGACTGAGTAGGGAATTAAGAACAAAAAAGTCCGCTCTCGACGAACAAAGACCAAACTCTTTAAGTGACTCATTATTCCCGTCCTGCTATATGGTACATAGGCATGGACGATGACAAGTTTTCGAGAGAAAGGTTCTATGGAAGATTTATGGTCCTCTGCGCATTGGCAATGGCGAATACCTCTGTCGGTGGAACGATGAACTGTATGAGATATTCAACCACATTGACATAGTTCAGCAAATAAGGAGACAGCGGCTACGCCGGCTAGGTAATGCCGTCCGAATGGATGAAAACACTCCAGCTCTGAAAGTATTCGACACAGTACCCGCCAGGGGAAGCTTAGGAAGAAGAAGACCTCCACTCCGTTGGGAGAATCAAGTGGAGAAGGACCTGGCTACACTTGAAATCTCCTCTTGGCACCAAACAGCGAAAAGGAAGAACGACTGGCGCGCTGTGGTGGTGGTCGGCTATAACCGCCTAAGCGCTGTCTGCGCCAATAAAGAAGGAGAAGAATATGTGAAGATGAAAAATTGTCTGAATACTTGTTTGTTAGACTGTAACGCTCATGGTGTATACTACATGTCATTTTCGTTCTCATTGCTATCTAAATTTTGTATTTTTATATTTAATAATCTCTAGTATGAGTATATACAATAATGTTTATGTGTGCATGTATATATATAGTATATACATATATATATAAGAATATGTGTGTATAGTATGTTCATGGAAATGCGCGTACTTGCAGCAAGTTGTTAGGCAAATGCGGAAATGGTTTTAACAATAAAATGCATGGCATATGATAGCATATTAGTTTTGAGTGACAAACTTGGGTGAATCAGTTGCCTTGTAAACACACATAACTGTAATATGCAGCCGCGTTATTGTTACTTTTTGAAGGCTACTTTGTTTTAGTGCATTTAATTGAGTTTATGAAAACATTTGACTAGCAATGGAATGTCATGAGAAGAATTTTTATTTGGATTATTTTTTAAATGAGAAAAATTGGAAATATTTCGAATACGCTCATGCAACCCAATGTGAATTATAAGTATACTACAAATAAAGTGCATAATTCTTATTAAAATAATTATTTAGACGCGTGCGCAGTAATATGAATTATGGTTATATCACATATGGAGTTAGAGCCTTTAAAAAATGTGTGGATTTTGGATAATTGGAAAGATAGAAAATATTTTAGTCATTATCAATCATGATTATCAACGTTTTCATAAAAATAATTTCGTAATTTTTCTGAGTTTATGGGTATTACAGATGCAAGTTTTACATAAGCGGCTTTAAAGGCTGAACTCAGAACTTTTTTTAGCAGTCTACACCATACTCGCGAAATAGGTCAGTAAAGTGCTGAAAAATTAATATTTTTTCTTAAAGGGTTACATAGGTTTACTGGTTTCAAAAAAATCGAATTTTTTTTATTGTCTCATTAAATTCTACATCACCTCTCGAATATTGCCCTAAAGTTTTCAAATTGATCCGAGTAATAGTTTCGGAGACACAACCTTGAGAACTTGTGCGCTCGAGGCTAGCAGGGCTAAGTGCGCCGTCTTTAAAAGCGTTTTTCTCGAAACTTTGTTTTTGAAGTCGGTTAGATAGATTTCTCGAGAACCACTCAACCGATCTTCATGAAATTTTATACAGTTTTTTAAGAAACAATTCTTAAAGACTTTGGAGAAGCATTTTTTCGATTACAAATATTTGAAAAATATGTCGCCAAATTTTCACTGAAGTTTTAATTTTTTTTTTGTAAAAATGTCTGCCAAAAATCCAAATTTCAGTTTTTTTCCTTCGTCCAAGTTCTAAATTAAGGTTTAGTTAACACACGTATTTTTTAAACTTTGCATGATCCTGTAAGGAGTTATCTTGCCAACGCGGGCGAAACTGTTTTCCGAGGGGTCACCGGAAATGGCGTCGCAATGACTGAGCTTAAAATATTTCTTTTTTTCAAAAATTTCAGTCTTTCTTTGTTATAGTGTATGTTTGTAACAATAAAAAATTGTATCAAATATTTAATTTTTTATGTGAGAAAAAGAATTGTTGAAAAAAGGAAATTGTTCCCAAGGAAACCCATGTAACCCCTTAAGTTATTTAATTTTGAAGAACAGTCTTGCAATTGATATCAGTCAGATCTCTTCACTAACTCAGATTCCACAATTGTAGTCAAGTATTTTGGAGAACTTTTGAGATTTCTAGCTGAAACAGCAATGCTAGACCTGGGGATACAAATTCAAACATGTTTCAGTAGAGTACACAACGAAGTACTCAAAAAACAAGAATCCTGAAAGCACTATATTAGCTTACGAGTTTTTAGTGAGGTGATAGTAATATCCAGGTGCTTAAATGAAAAGAAAAAGGTTAGGTTTCCTGGAAGTAATCGAAATTTAATAAAATCTTTCGGCAATAACTGAATAGTTGTTGACCTAGCGACCTTTTTTGTTATAGTAAAAATATAGTATAGTCTACGGCAATCGCCTGCACAATTAAACCCATTAAGACTTCGGGGAGATCTCATAGCATATTTATCGATTTTTACCTTAAATTATATAATATACTCGTATCTAGTTTGATTAGAAAACAAGATGAGCTTACGAGAACGCTTAACGAAAGAAAGCGAATAAATGAGCCACATGTCTAGAGCGAAAGTATTTCAGATCACCGGTATCCCTTATCAGGCCATTGACTGTATATACTTATGTACATATTATAGCAACTTTTGAATGCGGAATTCTCACAAACCCCACAATTATAACTAGAATCGTACAATATACAAGTCTTTCTCCATAGAATGAATATATCCTACTATCCGGTAAGTTATACCAGCTATTTGTTTGCTTTTCAATTTTCAGGCATGTGGGTGTACGTATAGCCTATGACTTCTGTCCCACCGTTGCCCTGATAAATGATTCCTGCGCTGATGACTCTATAGCTTTTTTTGTGTTAACCAATACACACACATGCACATATGTATTACAAACAAACATATGTAATCATTATTTTTTTTAGCTGCCCATAGTTTGTCACTTTAAATTAACCTTGACTGATGTTTGCTTTATTAATTGAATCAAATTTCCTTTCATCCTCGCCAACACACACCGCGGCCAGACGCCCTTTCCGTGCTGCTTATTTTGCACTCATGTGTCATGCTTTCATTATTAATTTTGAACCAAGTGACAGTGAGCGTGTCAGAGTGTCATCCTTTGCCGCTTATGGCGTGTGCTGGAGAGCTGCCGAAAGTCGGCTGTTCAAGGAGGTATGTCGCTGGGTAGAGTAGTAGAGGAATTTTGGGCTTTGGGCAGTTATAGGTATATATAATGTATATATTTTTTTAGGGTAAAGCTAATTCAGTTTTAGGTTATTCTTCTTCTTTACTAGATTAAATAGAATAGATTATTACAAAACTGTTATTATGCTAAAAATAAACATTAATTGATGTGACAATGGGCACGGCCAACCAAATTTTGTAAGTTTTTAAAGAGCACAGTTCCATATTGTGAGTGCTAGAAAAGCCATGGTTATTCAGATAAAAGAAATAATATTATATAAAATTAAAAAAAATATAAATTTTTTTTTGTGTGTTTATCTTAAATGAATTTACTTGGCATTAATACCCATAATAGCACAAATCCACATTCATCTATTTTTATCGTAAAAAACTGGAAAGATTTGCAAGCATTTTTAGACACGCAATTTAACAGCTCAAAAATCACGTGCCGAAAGGCATAATAGATTGAAATTAGAGCTGAAGCTTGCTGCAATTGAATCATAAAAGAAATGCTAAGCTAAAGAAATATTAAGAATATGACAAAAGCAAAAAAATATAATGAAAAAAGAAACGCCGCGTTGCATTGTATAGAACACAACAACAAAAAAATAGAAAAAACAACACAAACCAAATAATAAAAAAAACACAACAACAATAAGATATAACAAAAAACAACTACAACAATAAAATATAAAAAAAACAGAACAACAATAAAATATATAACAATACAGAACGGTAAAAAATAGTAAATAAAGCATAGGAAAAGCACAATAGACTTGAAATTTGAGGAAAGCAAAAACAAACGCGAAAAAATATTTAAACGTGACTTCCATTGTATTTGTTAGCAAGTCAAGAGCGAAGCGCATAAGGGCGGTAGTATGGGGAAAATTTTGAATTTTTTTATATTTCAAAAATAAGTAAGTAAGTGAAATTTAACTGGGAATAGGTATTTAAGCAAGAAGCTATGATAACCCAACACAGATGCACTTTTTAATGCATAAAATGGTATAACAAGATCTTTATCTCAATTTTGATAGGTCAGTTTGTACGGCAGCTATATCCTACAGTAACCCGATCTGAACAATTTCTTCGGAGAATATAGTGTTAAGTTTGGCAATACTTCATGCCGAATTTCGTGGAAGATATCTTGTCAGATAAAAAATTTTTTCATATAAGAACTTGATTTTAATCGATCAGTTTGTATGGCAGCTATATTATATAGATAGCCGATCTTAAAAATTTGTTCGGATATTTATAAGGCTCTTTTGGATAAAAGGTTGTGCCCGATTTCGTGAGGATATCTCGTTAAGCAAAAATGTTTTCCATACAAGAACTTGATTTTGATCCTTCAGGTTGTATGGCAGCTGTATGCTATGGCAGTCCGATCTAAACAATTTCTTCGGAGATTATAGCTTTGTTTTGGATAATAATTCATCCCAAATTTCATGAAGATATCTTGTCAAATAAAAATGTTTTCCATACAAGCACTTTATTCCGATCGTTAAGTTTGTATGCCAGCTATATTATATAGTGACCCGATATCAGCAATTCCGCCATATAAGCAGCTTCACGAGAGGAAAAGAAGGTGTGCAAAATTTCACAGCGATATCACAAAAATTAAGCCACTAGCCCGACTATACGTAAACAAAGGGAAGGACAAACACTCAGACGGATTTTGAAATATTTAATAAAAAAAGTATTATTTTTACAATTTGTAACCACATAAACTGTCAATTACTTAGAAGAAATGTCGAAAATTTCGAAAATACAGAATTTTAAAAAGTTATCTATTCTTAAGCCTCACATAGAGCACACAGAATTTCAAAAATGAACCTATATAAAACCCATATGAAGCGCAGCTTTGTAGTAAAATTAGTTAAATTAATAAAAATTGTATGACAATAAATTCAAACACCTACTCATCGCTTAATCGTAGCTCGAAATTGTTGTTGTATTGTGTCGTCATCTTTAGTGGTTGTACCACGCGTATACGAAATCTCTGCTGCCAACGTTGAAACTTTTGTCAAAGCAATAGAGCAAGTCTCATGGTATGGTAGAGTTTTTTTTGAAAGTTTTATGTCGAAGAATTTTCACAAAATTGTTTGATATAAGTAAATTAATTCTCGAAAGTTAATAGTTTTGAAATTTTACGAAGATTTTTGAGTGACGTAAGTATTTTTGTATTTTTGCACTAAGAAGAAGCCAACGTTTTTTACAACAATAATTTTTGGGAATATTTTCTGTTTATTTTTGGAACTCAGGTATTTTGAGATTTTTTGTTTATGAATGTTCTAGAAAACACTTGTTGTTTTGTAAAATTATATTAACTTCTTTATTCTTCCTCAATATTTAGCTCTTTACAGCTATTTCTCTCAACAAAACCGGGGGCTTCAATTGCGCTCAAAATCTATTGTATTTTTTATGAATATTTTTTCTTGCTTTTCGCAGCTTTTCAGGACGATTTCTATGGAGATTTTCGCTTGCTATCGCGCCGCGCTTTCCACCGTCTCGTGCGCGTTTGGGTGTTCGACTAAACTTCCAGCTGCAGCAACAACGTATTCACTGGCGCTTGACGAGCGCGCCCACAGCGCAAATTAAAAAAAAAAAACAAAAAAAATTAGCGCGGCGTCAAATTGCTGAATTAGTTGAAACGTTGGCGGCACGTATTGGTATTTCATAAAATTATTGTGCCACTACGCCGCTGACATTCACACCCGCCCTTCGTAGTGCTTTTCAAATAACTAAAATAGTTTTACAGTTCATTTGATTCAGTTTTTGTTTTTTGCGCTATTAAAGTTTATTGTTGTTGTCAAAGTTTACTCCTTCGTTGTAATTTCAAGCGCGTCTACTATTCGCACGTAACTCTCACACTAGCTGCTCCGGCCAAACTAACCGCCGAGCACTGAGATTTCCCGTATTTTGTATCCACATTTTTTCCATCACTTTGCGGGTTGCTGTTCTTTATTGTTTTCTTTTTTTGTGTGGGGAGATTTATTTTCACTTAGTTCGTTTTTTATTTAAATCTCTCTTTGGCATACGCGATCGTCGTTTATGCTTTTTTTAATTTGAGAGCGCATTTTTATCGCCTTCCTAGCGCGCTGCACAACAATTGGTCTACTCTTGCAGGCAGATCACTCAAATTGACGCTCACATGTGACAGCACACGAACGCTGAACGCAGTGCGGCGCTCAAGTGTCAGACAAAGCGTCAAAAAAAAGTCTGACAAAACGTCAAAGCGTCCGACAACACGCCAAACAAAGTGTCAGACAACGCGTCAAACAAAATGTCAGCCAGCGCGACTGATAACGGGTGTGTGTGTTCGACGTCGTCTCAAATCGTCGCTGGTTGCATGCAACGCTCGGCCGATTCATCCATCATCTTAGCGAGTGATCGCGCAATCATATGCCCTATGCCGTATTTCAAGTTATACGACTGCGACTTTCGAATGCAACCCTCCAATTAACGGTCGCTTCTTAGCAGCCGCCAACCACCCACGCAACCGAACTCGGCTCGCGCTTAACTTTGCCATCATCAACGGCGCTCGCCGTCACACTTTCCTCAGACGTTCTCACTTCTCATCATGGAGTATGCACTTTGTTGTTGTTGCTGCGGTTGTCATCCTCAGGTTTTCGCTTTTATTACGTGTAATGATTCCTTTTCATTGCAATTTATGGCTGTCGCTGATTTGATATTCATTGGTTTTGTCGTGTTTTGCGTGTTTGTTTGTTTGTTTGTCGCCTATGTTTACCGTTTATTTTTATTACTGTCATATTTTTATGCAGTCTTCTTTATTATTTGTTATTGTGGTTGTTGTTATTGTTGTTGTGGCTTTGCACTCAGTGTCATTTTAAGCTGCTGCTTCAATTACATGTGATTTGTCTTGTCGCCATTGTTGTTGGCGTTGTTGTTGTGCCCCTTTTTGGTCTCGTTGCTTCGGCAGCGATCTTGTCACCGCATAATCATCCTTCTATCCATCCATCCACTCATCGTGTAATCAGCACCTTCAAACATTGTTGCTTCTTCATTTTTAATATGATTTATACTTTGTTGATTGTTGGTGTTGTTGCATTGTTCTCAGTTTTATATTTGAAAATTGCTGCTTCTTCTACTGTGTGCTGATCTTTGAACGAATTCATTAAAAGTTGTCGTTAAGGCTTTATGTAATGCTTTCATTGACTTGATTTGTTGGTGTTGTTGGCGGTTTACTAAGAAAAGGGCTCAAGTCTAAAGTTCAAAAATTTCTTTACCTGTATATTTTTGAATATATGCGGTCATAGGGTGATAAATATTCGTTTCAAGTATAAATGTAGCATATAAAATGTTTAAAGGACTTGCAGCTCGGAACCGTAGTACTATTTTAGGTTATAGTTTTTATAAAATAGGTCAGAGGAGATCTACTGAAGAACAATTGTACTTAAGCTTCCTCTATATTAGCAATTTGAAGTCTTGGTCAGAACTTCAGGAATTTTTTTCTCAGGTGTGAAGGTGTGAGATTCAACATGTTTCAACCAAAGTCCAACTAAACCTCAATTATTAATTAAAAAAGCTCGAAATATTCACCCATCCCTTCCTGGGGTTAACTTTGACGACTTTGTCTAAGGACAACCTCAACAATTCTACACGTTGAACCACAGCCACAAGTCACACAGCGAATGTCTCAATCGATTTATTGAAAACCAACGACAATTAATGAACTTCTTACGAATATCGAACGTGAAATTGCGGCTGATTTATGCTTGAAAACTGTTGACAATTGGGTTCAGAGTCTGGACTTCTGCAAGCGTGCCAGTGGCTTTTGTTTTAAAAAAAAATTTTGTAGTGCTCTTAACCTGTTATGTAAGGGGCCCAATGAAATTCTCCAGTACTTCGATGAATTTGGAAACTAGTCAAGGAGAGCATGACCTCATTAGCAATAGCTTCAAGTTTCTTCTATATTAGACTTGAATGGGGGCTCGATCACAGCAGAATCGCCGGAAACTGAAAACCAATGAGCTTACTAGGAAGGGCATCCTTCTTACGTTCTGATGTTGAACCTTTGGACCACCAATGATCTCAGCAGGCGCTGGTCAACAACCAGTATTGGTGCGACTACGAAATCCTTCTCACTCAGAGTGAGCCGAAAGAGGTTCTGCGAATCACAATTGTTGGTGTTTTGACTGGACACTGTCCAATAGGTTTCTTTGCGATACGGCTAAAAATTCTGTCGTACGCTCTTTGCCAAAGCTGTTTGAAGAAAGGTGAGATTGAATCATCATGTCACTTCCTCCTCCTGTGCTGGGCTTTTCGGAGACTGAAATTGAAATATCTCAGTAGACACACCTTTCGAGAATCTAGGGAAAATGTGATTGAATTTGTGGTAAGGCTCAAAAATCTTCGTCAATCTAAGATCTGGTAAGTCCACCTATGGCAGTTTAAGGGTAACACAAATGACAAATATCTGTCCAACTGAAATCCATGGATTTTTGATCAATCCTACGCCCTAACCTAACTAACCTAACTTTATGCTTATTACACTTCGCATGATCTCAGATGGTCAATTCAAAATTTATTATTAGTTATTTAAAACGAAAAAGAACAACAAAAATCATATTTCATTTAGAAATATTGTAATTTTTACAACTTTCAAAAAATCGCAGAAGCGACCACTTTTTTGCCGCGACTGTAATTTCGACAACAGTAATTGCACTCAGAAATTCATGAGTTAACGCTCATAAAACTCATCTTTAACACGCTGAAAATGATAAAAGCGCACAATTGTCACGCAAAAAGTCAAACTGGCACGCCACACTCACCGACTAAGCGCCTCAATAACGTGAAAGTGTGCTTGAGTGGCAGCGACCGCAATAAAAAGCTGCGTTGCTGGCTACTCATTCTACCGTTGATTGATGGGAAGCGACATTTAACGGTAATTTTAAAATACAAATAAACAAAAAATTACGAGAAAAGCTTAAGCAATATTGCAACAAAAGCTTTAGCTGCGAAAAGCTCTAACTAGAAATAATAAAAGCTTAACTTGAAATAGTAATGTGGAGGCTTTGAGTAAACTCTGCATGTGTGTGTATGGACTCTGAGTATACTAAAGCGTTCACACAACGGTAATAAAGGGTCTTTGCGTATTTTGAAATATTTTCTATAAAATTTTCTTATTTATTTATTTAGCGTTCTACCAAAAAGTTACATACTTACATATATATTTGTATACACGCTCGTACATATTTAATTTGTCAATTTAATTTGATTAATATTTAATGCACGTGCAGTGAGGCATACTTCGGATAAGACAATTTTCGGTCATTTTCAAATAAATCCACACGAAAAACCCAACAACACAGCAAGTGGGTGATTATCTTGTGATTGTTGTTGTATTGTAAAAGGGACCTATTTTTTTAGGTTTTGTGTAGATGAGTTGAGTGTCCTTGAACAGTTCTTATGCCATCGATGAGCTAGTAAAGTGACAGAAATGCGAAAAAATCTCGACATTTAGAAGAGCACTTGTAATCCAATTGATTACATATCTGTCACTTATTTACTAAAGCAGCTTAGGGACAACGCTAAATGTGGCAGATACTGGAGAGAATTTTAGATGAAAGTGTGTGCCAACTAAATTAGAAATATAAGAACAAGTTGTTGATATTTGAAATGGTAAAGTGGTGAACTAGCAGTAGAGATACTGATATGAAACGTATTATTTTCAAAGTCTTACAGTATAAACTCCAAATTTTTGTTGAAAGAAAGCTATAATATCGCCACCTAAAATGCGAAACAATGTGTAATCAAAATCGAAATTCTGTTTTTTTATTGCTTACGATTCACTACATCATGTTACATATATGTAGCATAAAATTTTCAGCTCCACTTTCTGATATAACCAATATATTGGTTAGCCGAAAAATTCTTTTCGTGTTTTGTCAATTAACGTCGTTGGAATGGTATATTTCCAGTAATACCAATCACACTGTGTCATACCATATAGTGTTGGAAAGGTGAGTAAGCTTCATTTAAACAAAAAAGAAAATTAAATTTAGGAAAGTTGAAAAAAGTTACAGTGGTTCAAAAATGAGTGAAAATAATGAAAAAATTCGCTATATTTTTCAACTTTTGTAGCAAAAAGAGAAGTATGCCACGCAAACCACCAATGGAATTTGTACAGTTTACGGAGGTGTTGCTTTATCAGTTCGTGTAGCCCGTTTCCCGCTCGCTTGAGTTCTGGAAATTTCGATATGAAAGATGCAACTCGCTCTAGTCGACCTATCGTTGAAAAAGTCCATGAAATTATAAAAAAGATTGATCAGGACCATCACATAAGCAGCCATGACATCGCAAAGGAACTTAACATTCATCATCAAACGGTTTTGAACCATTTCAAAAAGGCTGGCTACAAAAAAAAGCTCAGTTTTTGGATACCACTTATGTAAATTTTCTATGAAAATTTTAATGGACCCAATTAACATCTGCGTTTCTTTGCTGAAACGAAATGAAATCGAACCATTTCTAAAGCAAATTGTAACAAGAGAAGAAAAGTGAATCAAATACGAAAATAATGTGCGAAAAAGATCATGATCCAAGCGTGGTGAAGGTAAACAAATGGTCGCAAAGCCAGGATTGACGCCTCGAAAGGTAATGCTGAGTGTTTGGTGGGATGGGAAAGGCATCATCCACTATGAGCTACTTCAGCCTGGTCCAACGATTGATTCTACATTTTACTGTCAATAACTGATGAGATTGAAGCAAGCAATTAAAAAAAAAACCGCCCAAAACTGATCAACAGAAAGGACTTCGTCTTCCATCAGGACAACGCTAGACCAAACACATCTTTGATGACTCGGCAAAAACTGGAAGAGCTTGACTGGGAAATTTTGATGCATCCACCATATAGCCCTGACCTTTCACTATCGGACTGCCATTTCTTTCGTTCAATGCAGAAGTCACTTAATAGAATTAAGTTGCCTTCAAGGGAAGCCTGTGAAAATTACTTGTCACAGTTTTTCGTCGAGAAACCAGACAAGCTTTACACTGATGGAATAATGTCCCTAGCGGAAAAATTGTGAAAAGTATTCGACCAAAATGGTATTTATTTGGTACATTTAAGCTCATTATAAATAAAAAAAAATTAGTTGAAGTTTGTTTAGAAATATGAAAGGACTATTTCGACTACCCAATATAAGATTTAAAGTGCTTAAAAATCTCGCTCATAGAATATCTATAGTAGTCTTAGGCGGTTTAAATATGCCTTAAAGGTGTATTAAGTACTAACATAGACTTACTAACATAGCAGTGTGGTCATTATCAATTCTTTTTGAAACAGTTTGAGCGCAAATATCGCCTATTCTTTGTGTGGCTTTTGTAAGAAAAACTTCAGTTACTCTGGAACTTATTGCAATACACTGACGAGTTTACTCCTCCACCAGAATTAATATTTAAGTTTGCTACGATATGATCAGCGTGCTGAGCTGAGTCGATTTAACTATGTCTGTCTGTAAAAACGCGAACCAGTCTCTCAGTTTTTGAGACATCAATTTGAAATTTTGAACACATAGTTTCTTCACTAAAAAGCAGCTCATTTGACAGAACCGTTGATATTGGATTATAGCACATAGTGATTGATCAAACTCAAGTCCCAGTATGGACATAGTACCTTTACGAAATTTTACTCAAATTATTGCTCAAGGCAACGTTGAAATCTGAGAAAAAATTATTTAGATCTTACTGATACAGCATAAGCTGCCAATCAAACCAACCGATCAAAACCAAAATATAAATTTCTTTCTACCCTTTTATGCTATAAAAATAGTCAAGGGAAGGGTATTATTGCTCCAGTGCAGCTGAAGATAACGTGTTTCTTGTCTTATTTGCTCTCCTCGTGCAATATTTTCCACGGTGCCATGAATCAGCTGAGTTAAGAAACCTCTCTCTTGTTTCCGTTGAAATTCTTGTTATTCCGAGTCACATAACGCTCAAAAAAAGTATAAACGATCAAACCTGACTAAAAATTACAAAACTTTCCGAGCTTAAGGTATTGAATTAATGATTATTGTAAATCCAATTGTTTCGTTGTGCCACTGCATTAGATACGTACGTAAAGTTTATTTAAGAATTAATTACTTGTTCGGGGATTTTAAAGTTTATAGGAATGTTTATGACGTTACTCTGTTCTTTTATGATCGCGCACGTGTATTTTACAAAAGAGAGTGCGCAGTTGAGTTGTAAAAATTCGCAAAAAGCATTGAAAATGTGTAAAGTATGTACCTATATATCTAGTTACAAAATGACAAATGATTTGTTTGCAAATATAATTGAATATTCAATTAATCACTGACGTGCTCGAGCATTGCAAAATCGCCCACAGTCGTTGAGAATAAAGGAAAATTCTTCGTGACCGGTCTTAAAGCTGCACCCATAAAAGTTGTTTAGTACTTTTATAACAAAAAAATGGTTTTAAGTGTTCATAAAAGTTACGTTATTATACTAATGCTAAGTAGTTAATAATTGTATAATATTTATTACTTTTCTACTTCATTTGTTTAGGCAAATATGATTATATTTTCACAAAAGTAATTTGAGCAGTTTACTTTAGACCTAAACAAAGAAACAGTCATTTGAGACAATTGTTGGAAAATTAATAAAAAATATTAGTTGTTCTAAAGAAGCAATGCCTTTACTAATTTTAAGCAAGCGTTGCTTAGAATTAATTATAGTTTTCAGGTTGTTCATTATTGTTATGATAAAATCATTTTTGAATAGTAAGAGAGTCACAACAACAAAGCGGCTGGGACGAAAAACTGATAAGGAGCATCAGCTTCTTTGTAGAATATGGTCGAAGTAAAGCATGTCCGATGATTGGCCCATGAAATGAGGATCGACACACTACCTCTTCATCGATTTTAAAACTGCTTTTGACAGCGCGAAAAGGAGCCACTAAGTTCGAATTTGGTATCGCCGCAAAACTAATACGGCTGTGTAAGCTGACGTTGAACAATACAAAACGCTCTGTCAATATCAGGAAGGGCCTCTCCGTACTGTTCGATACCAAATAACGTTTCAGACAAGATGAGTCCCTAACATGAGACTTCTTCAATCACTGGAGAAACTAATTCAAGCTGCAGAACTAAATAGAGAAGGTACCATATTTTAGACATAGACACATTCAGCCCAGGCCAACATGGGTCAAGCCAACATATTATAAGTACATGAGAAATTAAATAAAAATATGGTGGATGGCACTAACGAAAAAATACCGTTTTAAACCCCTGACTGACTGTAAGGCTCTGGAATTATCTCGAGATCCAACCAATACACATTCAAGTTAGGCATGAAGTAATGCATATGGCTAGCCGACCCATGATTGTATGCCATTGGAGCCAGGCAAGTTGTCACTACGGGCATCACAACCAACCTTTTTAATGAAGTTGGGCTAAGCTGCGACCGAATAAAGGGGGGAAATTAAATAAATAGTTTTAATTCCATAGTAGAGAAGATTGGAGCAATGGTACAGTGATCGATAGTTCCAAAGGCGTAATCTACATATTCACTGGCGGATCAAAGAGTGGAACATGCTTCTTCTGAGTATAGCCACACGACAATTGAGGCTATCCGTAGCGTCAATATTAAGTCTCATTGTGTTAGGTTATGTAAGCAGGCAATAACTAGACTTTCAATAGGTAACTTGGTTAATATCATCTGGGTACCCAGTCATATATGAAAGGAAATGGAAAAATATACGAGTTTTCCTGCTCGGAAGCAGCTGAGAACACAATTTGCGTGAACTGTCCCAGAGCTTTCAGCTAATTCAAGGGTTTTTTGAAGCAACCATTTTTGAATGACCATCTCAGGTCTTGCAACAAAAGCAAAACAGGGCTTACCACAAAGTTACTTTGGGAAAGTATTGATGGTGAAAGGCCAAAAAGCTGCTACTGGTCAGCAAAAGGCAAAGTGACATTGTTAAAGTTCTCATAGGGCATCTGCCGTTAAGATCGCACATTTAGAAAACGGTAAAAGTGGATTTGGCAGAATGTAGAGCATACGTGGAGGATGGTTAGACGCTGGAACATAATCTATGCGAATGCCCAGTCTTCGGCCGGTTGAGAGAGTACTTAATTCACGGCTCACAATGCTCCAACTTAAGAGACATCGGGTAGCTGGTGTGGAAATGTATCAGATTTTTACCGATTCCACCGAGTTATAGGATTGGGCTGAAATTGGTTACCAATCGGGAGCATAATGAGCCCAATAATGGGTTAAGTGCGGCTGCACTATTAGGCAGTAAATTCACCTTGGCGTCCAAGAGCTTAGCTCACGAGCAACAAGTGACTCATTAGTCTCCCATCGATAGTTGAAGATTACAAAAGCAATCTTTCCTTTGAATATGTCTGTCTCCCACCTGGCCTAAAAGCACGTTCAACGAGTTCGCGGCAAACCCAATTATAACCGTCGAGTCCTAATACAAAAACACAACCGTTAAAACAAAATGATATGCAAAAAAATTCCATTTCATTCACTACAATAAAGGTTTATTGTTTTTTAAGTACAAATTGTTTAGAACACACATACTCACACACACACACAAGCAAATGAAGGGCGAGAATAGCAATCGATGGAATGGTGTAACCACCTAAGGCTATTGCAACAGCATTAATAGTGCAAACAACTAAATAAGACATCAACGGCGGGCACAACAACAACAACAACAGCAATAGCAGTAGCGATAATAACAATAACAAATATGACAACAACAACGACAACATGATCAACAACAATAAAATACGCCATCAACTGTCATATCAAGTTCATAAACTAATAAACCAGCAGCGTTATGAAAGCAAACCGAACGCCACAAGCAACAACAACTACAGCATGGCAGCGTGTGTGTGTGAAATGAATTGCGCGCCAACAACAAATTAATAGACGCAAATAGAAGACAATAATGACAATTACACTAATGAAATCAACTCAAATGCAACGCTTGCAACTTAAGCACAACAACAAACAAACCCTCTGTATGTATGTATGTATGTATGTAAGCGGCAGGAAGGAATTACAAAAAGAAGAAAAAGAACAAGAAAAAACGTTAACTTCGGTTGCACCGAAAGCTAAATACCCTTCACAGGTGCATTTGGGTTAGTAACTATGCTATAGTTAACCGATCTGAACAATTTCTTCGGAGATTACATTGTTGCCTTAGAAAATAACATGTACCAAATTTCGTGAAGATACATTGTCAAATGTGAGAGTTTTCCATACAAGAACTTGATTCCGATCGTTCAGTTTGTATGGTAGCGATATGTTATAGTGGTCCGATATCGGCAGTTCCGACAAATGAGCAGCTTCTTGAAGAGAAAATGACGTTTGCAAAATTTCAAAACGATATCTTAAAAACTGAGAGACTAGTTCGTATATATACAGACAGACGGACAGATGGACAGACATACGGACATGACTAAATCGACTCAGCTCGGCATACTGGTCATTTATATATGTATGTATATCCTTTATAGGGTCTCCGACTCTTCCTTTTGGGTGTTACAAACTATGTGACAAACTTAATATACCCTTTCAGGGTATAATAAATGCAATGTAGAAATGGCAAAACAACAACAAGTTGTTGTAAGAGCGCACTTACATATAACTCGTTAACGGCTGACATTTGGAAGCGCCAGCAAATAAGCATTTTCATCAGCGAATGGCGGCAATTGTTGTTGTTGTTGTTGTGTAAACAAACACCTTCACACTTGCACATGTGTGTGTTTGTATGTACATCTATACCGTTTACTTACTCGTAAATGTTTAAACAAGCAATATGAGCTTTAGTGCCCATTTCCCTTCCGCTTTTCTTTGCCTTCCCCTTTTTACTTATACCTCACACAAGCTCCCACACACACTCATTTTCATACCTCGCACACTTTTCACCGTCCATCTCGTTGTAATTGCCTGCCTACCCTTTCACTATCAAAGCGACGCAGCGTTGCAGCAGCAAAGTTGGCAACGGCCATTGTTCTGCTTTGTTGCAAATCGCTCGCACGTTGCATGTTGCACATTGACAAGCGCAACAATTTATTTTCGCTTCGTCGCGTTCAAACTGTCATTTATGTTGACAACCGTAACACGAGCTGTGGCGTGTTGGGGTGTGTCGCTGGTGAGTGCGGTTGTCACGAGTCGCAACAATAACAACAAGAACGGCTGAGCTGATAGCAGAACCCGTACTGATGGGTGGCACTCAAGCTCTTTTTTATTAGACTATATTTGAACATACATATAGATATAAATGTATAGGTATGCATACATACATATGTATGAGGTTTACGACTGAGCCGGAAAATTCGTCAATATTGATGGACGAAGTGAAGTGACAAGCTCTGGAAGGTGTGGCAATGAAAATTGCTCATAACAGCGTTTGCGATGTGATTTCATTCGAGGTAAGCATTGATGCCCAGCCATTCAAATCGCTGTAGTCGGTGGAGTTTAATGTCAATGGCGGCGAAGAACTGACAAAAAGCATGCATCAGTCGAATATGGTTAGACGAAAGCATGCCCGACGATAGGAACTTAAGTGTGCTCTGCCCAATCTGCGCCAACTAGCGTGGAATAAGTCTCCTCAACATCGCATTTAAGGCTCTATCGAGCGTACTGTGTAAAACATTAATGCCTACCGTTGAAAAACTGATCGAACCTTATAAGTGTAGCTTCAGGCCAAGAAAATCAACAACTGCCCGATATTCAGCATACGCCAAATCTTGGAAAAGACCTGTAAAAAGCTGGGTAAACTGACGTTCAGCAAAACCAAAAGTTCCGTCAGAATTCGGAAGGCTCTTTCCGAGTCGTTCAAAACCAAACGAGGTTTCAGGCAAGGCGACTTCCTATCGTGCAACTTCATCAATCTTCAAGTGGATCTGGCAGTGAAAGAGGGTAAGACGAAATATTTCCTGCCATCAAACAAACAGTCGTCGCACTCGCGACCTGGCTCCCATGTCACTTTCGGAAATCATAACTTTGCACTCGTAGATAATTTCGTCTATTTTGGAAACCTCGAAATCCAACGCTGAATAACTCTTGCCAACTGGTGCTATTTCGGACTGAGTAGCCAATTGAGAAGTAAAGTCTTCTCTCGACGAAAACAGACTAAACTCTAGAAGAATCTCATTATCCCCGTACTGCTATACGGTGGAGAGGCATGAACGATGACAACATCTAATGAGTCGGCGTTGCGAGTTTCCGGGAGAAAGGTTCTGCAGAAGATTTATTATCCTTTGCGCATTGGCGACGGCGAATACCGCAGTCGCTGGAACGATGACGATAAGACGACATTGACATAGTTCAGAGATTTAAAAGATTGTGGATACGCTGGCTAAATCATGTCGTCGGAATGGATGAAAACACTCCAGCTCTGAGAGTATTCGACGCAGTACCCGCCAGGGGAAGCAGAGGAAGAATAAGAAAAAGACAAGATAGAGAAGGACCTGGCTACATTTGGAATCTCCGATTGGCGCCAAAAAATTAAAAGGAAGAACGACAGCGGGAAGAGATTTCACCGGCAAAGCACAAAGAACAAAACTAAAGAGATCTTGTGCTTCTAAACAAGATCTTGTAAGAAAATGTTTGAAAAACTAACAAAACAAACAAGATATTTTGCAATAAGCTTCTTAATGAATAATGCCAGTGAAATTTTAGATGAATTTTCTCTCTTGAATTTATCGAAAATTTCAATCTTCTCCCAATACCCCTTTTGATATCAAACTAAACTTCTCAGCTGCTTAAAGCTGCATAAACCTCAAGAACATTGAAAAATCTTGTACACTTCAATATTAATAATTCACAGAAACCACAATAACCTACGCACAATTCGACGAAAATAATTCATATAAAAGTTATATGTTCAGTATAATTGAATGTTAGGGTGGCACTTAAATGTAATCGAAAGAAAATGTTACATCTTTTTACAAAAAATTTTGGCTCCAAATCGGCTTAGGTTTCACTCAAATCACTTACTTTTAACATACACATTTAATTTTTATAATATAAGGACCACCTTAATATACATATATGTACATATATATATATATATGTACCAAGTTTGTAAGTATGCGCATAGCAGAATATGCTTTAAGTGCGTGGTAAATGTCTGAAAGCCTTTTAAGTACCAAGGGTACATATTTAATAATAAGAAGGAGAATTTTCATAGATTGTCACGAATGTGCATAGATATGTACCCTGTAGGAAAAATAAATGCCAAATTACGTAAATGATAATTGGAAATTTCAACGGATCATTTATATGAATATTGATAAAAATAGGGTATTTTACAGAGAAAGTCTCTGCAAAAACTTTTGAGTTATATCAAATGAGTCTATCTGGTAGCGACTCAAACCGGAAGTATGGGGCTGACAGATCGAGAAGACTGCAAGAAATGTCTAGAGCACGGCACCGGGAAACAATGGAGCATCTCTTGTGCACTTGTCCCGGACAAGACTAGTCTGTAGTGAGGCCACAGAGTCTGTTAAAATTCGCGTCCTAAAGGATGACTATTTCTCTTGGACCTAGGAACTGAACTCCAACCGGTAACGCCAAGAACCAAAACTGGTCTATGCGTGGCTTATTGGCAAACCAGATTTACCTAGCCTAACCTATGCCAAATCAATAATTTCTCATAATACGATGATCAAAAACTAAAATGAATTTATTCTTCGAAATCAATTTCAACGCCATCAAAGTAATTCCCCTCTCCGATAAAACGCACTTTTGCCAACGCTTTCAATTTCAGTCCTGTAATTTTTCGGAATCTTTTTTCCGATGTAGCCTTCAAGACCTTCTTCGAATCGGTTTTTATCTTCACAATTATGCCAAAACGGCACCCCATCATTAGTCTTTTGAGTTTTCTATTCAGCCAGAAGTCGTAAGCAGCCAAATCAGGCGAATATGACGGTTGCGTAAAGATATAAGTCGAGTTTTTCCCTCTAAAGAAAACCAATGGAGTATGGTACTCGTACGGTGCAATATCGTAATGAAGGCACCGGTCGAAACTTGAGACGTTCAAGTACCATAATCAAGATCTCTAATTGTCAATTGATGATTTTCGAGCACCCAATCTTTGATTTTTTGGACAAAGCCCTCGTCGGTAGATGTTGATGGTCGTCTAGAACATCCTTAACGCGCTCTCGGCTCGCTTTGAACTCACTGTACCACTTATAAATGTTTTTTCTTGTGCCATATGATACGTATACATATGTACATCAATAAGTGTCTTCGTTAATTTTCCTACAGTGCACTAAAAATTACTTAGCGGGCACTTTCAAAGTTTTGTAAATGCTGTCATGTCCTCAAATGTTTACTTATATTAAAACTCATTTACTTTTATGTATGTATTTGTGTAAAATTTTATATGATTTTGTAAAATCTGACAAGCTTCATGCTTACTTGTCAGCCTACCACAAGCTTGTGGCAAGTTCTGGTGGCTGTGAAAGCGAAATTAAAGCCGCAAGCGTTAGCGAAAACTGTTGTTAAAACTTTAGACATTGATTTTGGACATACACATTTACATGCATATGTGTGTAGATGTAAAATGGCGTTTTTTTAATTTTTAATGGCAAGTAGTACTTGCCTAAGACCATCTGATAATTTGGCATATATGAATGAATAATAATAGAAATTTGATCTATAAGGTAGGAAAAACATATATCTAGGTCGAAGTAAACTAAGTACAACATTAAAGCTCTCAGCAAGCTTGAGCTGTTAGTATGCACGTAACCTATATTTGTTATGAGCAATTTAAGCTGACTCCATACCTTCGTCTCCACAACATTCGTCCTTACACACACATACATAATTTGCGGCGAGGTGCTCCCTGCGGCACTTGCACGTGCAAGCTTACACACACGCGTACATCTCTGTATAAGAATGTCCCGAAGTGACACTCCTTAGACGTTCGCTTAGCATGTGTGTATATGAATATATGCATGACCTAGTCACTTAGTTATGCAGATGGCGGGTCAAAAAGGTCAAGCCGGCAGTGAACTTCTTAGCCTAGCAACCAATTTATCCGCTTATTGGGGTTATGCTTTACTTTGTTGGTGTAGCAAATGCATGCAAAAAGTAACGTTATGAGCTCGAGTGAAGCAAATATGAATTTTTACGAAACTTTGTCGGCGAACGTAATGGACGGGATGCCATGAAAATGAATAGCAAAAAAGAATAGCAAAGTTATAAATAAAGATGAAATGCTAGACGGTTAATATTTTATAACTGGATTATAACTTTTATAACTGGAGAGAACAGCAGGGAGAAGTTATTTTCGGACGATGGATTTTGCTTAAAACTTTTTGAGTTAATTAATTAAAAAGAAAATATGAATAAAAAGTATTAGAATTCAAAACTTAATATGCTGAGTGGACGAAAAAAAATAAAATCAAGGTCACTTCGCAGTGCAAACAATTCATATTTACAGAAATATGTATATCTTAAAAGTTAGAATTTATGGTCAGACGCTGTTTTGGTGGAAGAAAATAACAAAAAACAAGTACGAAAGAAGTAAGTTCTGGTGTAGCCGAACATTTTATGGTCTTGCAACATTCAAGAATCAGTCAGGGAAATTCCTTCAGATGTTGGCAACATTGTATTCAAATATGGGAGTTGAGGGTAGTATCGACCCGATTTGATCTATTTTGGGTTTCATTAAGGTCCCTCATATACTATTACCAATCTCTATGAAGCCGGACGTTCGAAAATCCTGATATTATATAGGGGCTAGATCAAGTTTTCACCCGATTTTATCCATTTTAGACACTGAGATACGCAGTTATTTATAAAACACGCTCTCTCAGTTTCATTGAGAAACTTCACTTGTTGGCGAATATCTGCGGTATAAAGTCACCTCGAAGTTCGAAAATCGTTGTATTAGGTATATGAAAGCTAAGGAAGTATAGACACGATTCAATCCGTTTGTAACACACAGACATACAATTATCAGAAAAGGTTTCTGTCTGAATTTAAATTGTATTTCTCTCACATTGACCGATATTTTCGGTAAAAAGTTAGCTATAAGTACGGGGGTCGACTTATTCGGTACCTAGGGGCTTGAACAGTTTTGGACAATAAGATTGGGAGAATTTTCGGTCATAAGGCACTATTCCGAAAAATTTTCATCTAGCTATTTGGTGCTTTATTTATACTTAAGAATGTGAAAGAATCAGATGGAATTTAAAATTGCGTTATATAGAAAGTAGGCATGGTTGTAATCCGATTTCCGCCATTTTCACACTATGAGTTACGTATATTAGGAGGATATTACATATCAAATTTTGTTGAAATTGTTAGAGCAGCTCCCGAGTTCAGTTGGGTGGTGCCGCGCCTATCATTCATTTTTTATCCCGGCTTCCTACAAAGCACTCTTATATCATCTCGGGAATAAAATTTTATGTCTCTGGTGTATTTAGTTAATATTTTTCACACTTTTATGAGTTTAAAAAAACCGTTATATGGAGAGCAAGCGGGGTTCACATTCGGTATCACCTATTTTCACACTGTCGATAGTGGTTTGGAATATTTGTACATTAAACCTATTATGGGGCGTGGTCATGCTCACTTCTTCAAAATGTTTAGCCCATATGTGCTACTTCGAACCCATATATCTAACTCGATTATGTTTAGGCGATACAAACAACCGTTAGGTAAACAAAACTATTATACTCTGTAGCAACATGTTGCAAGAGTATAATTACATATATTCAATCAAAAAGAAGGAGTAATGTGGAAAAAATTCCAATAAAAGCCAATTCTGTGATACCGGAATTGACCCAGAATTTATTCGGCCAAGGTGTGTTACTTCGACGTTCTAAAGCTGTTTGGATCGGTAAGTATTAAGTGTATGTAAGGCGCTAAGGCACACAAATATCACCACGCTTTCAGCAACAACAAATCAAATTTAGAAATAAAATATCCTCCCGAAAAACAACAACAATTTCACGCACCCCTTTTAGTATGCATATCACGCAAATAATTAAATGAAGATTTATTTCATGCGAAAACGTGTGCTCCAAAAACAAACAAAAACAAATTGTCATTTTAGCACAAATAATCATCAAGGTTATTCAAGGACATTGTCTTAATTACCAGCAAGCACGGCATCAAAGAGGAACTGCTTAAAGAAACACTGAAACACAAAGTCATTTTATGACCTTGACTGACTTCAACACCAGCTGACACACACATAAAAATATGCTACGAAAATTTAAACAACAAAAATCTGGTCACATTTGCATAAACGCGAAAAGAGAGCGCTTTAAGTAATCAGCAGCAGCAGCCAACCAATTTTAACCCGCTTCAAATCAATATCTTGGCAAAAAAACTATCACTTCATGTCTAGTAATTAAGGCAGTCATTTTCCGATTCATCACTTGCTGCCAGATGCCTTACATAATTACATGGTTATATGCATAAGCAAGTGCGTCTTTGTGTTTTTGACTGCAATAATCATTACTAATTGGACATCACTCATACGCCATGTCAGCTCCATAAATACGTTTCTGTTATAAACAATAAATGCGTGTGTGTGTGTATGTGTGCACTAGACACACCCCAACCTAAGTGTCTGTAGCAGCTTTAGCTCTTTTAATTGCAATTACAACAATTGCTGACTTAATTAGGTGCGCACACATGCACATAACAGTTAATTTAGTAACTGATTTACATACTATGCGCATATACAGATGATAACACATATATAGATTTCTTATATGTGACTGAAAATAGCAAGAAAATTAGGTCGACACGCGCTCGGAAATTGAGCAAAACTTAGTCCTTGAGTCAAGTGTCAAGCATATGTTTGTTGCTTCAATGAATGAGTGGCTTTAATGGAAGATACGTTGAAGGGTGAGTGAAGCGGAGTAATGGTAGGAATACTAGTATTTAGCGTGATATTCCAAAATGCTGTCAAAATGAAGTTAATTAACTAAATTATTGAAATTATACTTTGAGCTCGTCAAATTTCTTCGCGTATTTACTTTTTGTATTACTTAAAAATACATATATCGATTATATCATTAGTTTGGGCAGTAAAATAGAGGTTACACTTATGAGATTTCCCTAAATGTAGAGAGGATTGTTTTAAGAGAAAATTACTAAAAACGAAAAAATCATTGCCTACAATCAGGCGCATTTTACATGATATCTTATCCGAGACACATTCCTTTTTCAGCGACAGTAAAAAGATAATTTCATAAAAATAAAAAAAGGTAAAAATAAGATAACCCCCGATTTAAGTAATTATTTTATTTTATTATGATGACTTGATTTTTTAAGAGTAGAAAATTAACTAAAAACTCACAAATCATTGCTTACAATCAGGCGCATTTTACATGATATCTTATCCCAGACACATACCTTTTTCAGCGCTAGTAAAAATGAAAAGCTAATTTCAAGATAAAAGAAAAAGAGTGTTTATAAGATAAAACCCGATTTAAACAATAATTATGTTTAATAAGTAACAGACAGTAGACAGCCGAAGGATTTTTTACTCGACTTGCGCTCCTGCTCTCTGAAAGCACTCGTTAGCAACTCAGTATTAGGGAATTATGGGATGGAATTTCAAGCTCCTTACCTACAGCTGCAAACGCAACCATTGGTTTTCGGAAAGGCAAAAGAACAGCTGGTACGATGAAGAGTACCGTGAAGAGAAAACAGTTTGGCTACCTCGGAACGTTACAACACGTGCGAGATGGGATTGACACGGAGATTTAAAGAGGGAAGCGAGGCGCATTTGAAGACAAAAATAAGAGAAGTCGAAATGCGTGAGTATGAAAAGCTTGACAAGCTGGCCGTTAGAGGCAATGCTCGAAATTCTACGAAAAGATGCGGCGACTAACAGAAGGTTTCAAGACCGGAGCATACTCTTATAGAACCCGCAGAGGTGAAATTGCGGGCCTCATGGCATGAGACACTGCATGAGGTATCATCAAAGAGGCCACAGATTCTCATATTCTAAGTAGCGGTAGTTAGTTTGGCTTAATTACGGACAAAAGCTGGTTTATACGGTGGTCTTTAGCCGATCAGAATAACCTAACCTAACCTTATCTATTTTTAAAGGTATTGAAATACATGAAATTTTATTATTTTTCCAAAATTATGTCATATAGCTACCTATTACCAGCAAGCAACAAAGAAATACGATTTTTCTAAAAATAGCAAAATCCTTGCCGAGTCAGCAGACCAAGTGCAAGAAGCCGACAGACATTATATATTTTCACACCAGAAAGTGATAAGTGCACTTATATATATGTATATATATATATTAATATAAAGCAGATGTTGAGTGCGTGGCACTAAAAATAGCTTTCACCATGAAATAAGCATATAGACATACAGACAAATAACCACATATAAACATTGCACATAAATAAAGTCTGTAATGTCTTCATAAGTAGAAAGCAAAGAATGCAAGTCGGAAAAATATGACCAAGCATAAACTAAAAGAGTAGTGCACAACACCAAGACAATATTATAAGACCAAAGCATCGTTTATAAAAAACAAGTCGGCGAAAGCGTCTGCATAAACTTAAATTGCTCCGTAAATGCGAGGAAGTTCAAAGTTAATCGCCATGTAATGGCAAGTAAATGCCTGCATGACCTTGCATATTACTGGCGCATATATAAAATATTTTATTACATTCATTACCCGTATGTCTACATTTAGTTGATGGCTTCTTACATGCCTCACACATTGAATCTATTATAGAAGAGGAAATTACATGTTACGCATACGCCATGGAGTACGGAAGTGCGTGGGCCGTGCGCTGATTATTTATGTCAACGCATCAAGTTCAGGCGGTAAAATAAAGGTACTTAATTTCTTGCTATAGCCTACACGCACATTTAGAGTGATGGTTGAGGAAATGAATGTCAATTATTGTTGGTTTTTTTTTGCTTGATGATCTTTCAAGGAAATTGAGTGTTTTGGAAGTGCCTTCTGCAAACGTTTTTTTGTTTGTGAAGGGTATTCTATCATCGGTGCCTTCGGTTATTTAACGTTATTTCTTATTTTTAATAATTTTTAGTTATTAAGAGTATTTAAAGAAGAAACAAATGTAAGTTTTAGCTTAAACTAAGTGCTTCCAATGGCTTCTTTATATGATAAATACTCAAATACATCCTTCTTAGCAGAATTTTCCACAAAACCGTTGTTGTTGTACGCTACTTCAACTAGAACTCAGCCGTTATTTATAAGCAGCCGGCACATACAAATACACAAGCAAACCATTTCGGAAGCAAGTTACGAAAATAAATAACCTTTGCTGCACGAATTAATGACGCGTGTATAGTTTAAATAATTTAAATTCATCATGCGTACGGATGGAAAATATCTATAAGCAAAGGAATAAATTGTGTGATTTATATATAGTATACAATATATGTATAAATACATGTGACGGAGCAGATGTGATGGGCGGTCATGTGAGGCAGGGTCAACTACAAACACAAGCACAAAGAAAAAATAAGTATAAATCACAATACTAAAATGGAAGACATAAAAAAACATGAGGAATAGAAACGAGAAAAATGTATATCTATAAATATAAAAAACAGACAAGAAAAACCGTTAACTTTAGTTTTGTAGAAGCTATGTATAATACCCTTCACAATACAAAAGATTACTTAGAAGAACTTGATTTTTATCGTTCAGTTTGTATGGCAGCTATATGCTATAGTGTTTCTATCTGAACAATTTCTTCAGAGATTGCAGCATTGCCTTAGAGAATAACACCTGCCTAATTTAGTGGAGATCTCTCGTCAAAAGAAAAAGTTTTCCATACGAACACTTAATTTCGACCGTTCAGTTTGTATGGCAGCTATATGCTATAGTGATCCGATCCGAACAAATTCTTCAGAAATTTTATTATTGCCTTTAAAAATAATTCATGCCAAATTTCGTGAAAATATCTCGCCAAATAAAAAAGTTTTCCATACGAACACTTAATTCCGACCGTTCAGTTTGTATGGCAGCTATATCCTATAGTGGTCCGATATCAGCGGTTCCAACAACTGAGCAGACTCTTGGAGAGAAAAGTACTTGTGCTAAATTTCCGAACGATATCTCAAAAACTGAGCGACTAGTTGGCGTATATGCAGGCAGACCGACAAGTTTAAATGGATTTAGCTCGTCACGCTGATCATTTATATATTTATAGGGTCCCTGCTGTTTCATTTTGGGTATTACAAACTTAAATAGCCCCTTCAGTGTATAATAAAAAATACATAAAAATAAAATATCCAAAATAAAATCAAATGCAAATATGTTTAAGTGCACACATATAAATAAATGAGTGTGTCTGTGTGCTTGTAATTGTGCCATTTGAAAGTGAATTGCACTGAGTTGAGCCGAATGAGTACCCACATGATAAAGCGCCCACTAACTAGCGGGACTAAACGATTCGTTAGCCTCACCCGCCTCACCCACCTCACCCGTCTCACCCACAGCACCTGAGAAGAGCGCAGAACATTACATCCGCCATCGGCCGTCATTGGTCCGTTCGACTTGTCTGTCTGCAAACTTACTAACTAATAAATTATATTTACTGTTTTGTATTTATTTTGTTTTCTTTACTTTTCTACTTTTACTTTTTGTGTGCACCCGCGTGAGAATCTCAATGAATCGTAACCAGCTGAGCTGATTCTTCAAACACTGATGCGCTATTTAAGTAACGAAGCCACCCACCAGCCGCCACCAAAGTCATTCAGTGAGCGCCTCTAATCGCCGTTTCCGAAGACGCATAGTCACAGTTTGCGCAGCGGAGGTCTCAACGCTGATGCTAAACATATCTAATGCAATTTTCAGAAAGTTAAATTTATAAATTGTGCGCGTTTTGTTGGTTATTTGTGCATATTTATATTTCTTTGGAAGTTGGATATGTATATACAAGTATATATATACATATTGCTCGTTTATGAAGATATAGCAGACTTGTATATATAAATACAGAATGTAAGTGTGAGTGTGTAAGCGCGTGATTTTGATATCCGTCGCTTGATTTGTCACGTAAGCTTTCGTTTGAAATGAAGGCACTTCGTTTCAAGGAAGCTGAGGCTTTGAGTATCACTTTGAAATTGAGACTTTTTGCCGCGCGGAAGGAGTTGAGCACACACAGACTAACATAGCGGAATTGATATGATTCGGCCCAATATAATAGCTACATACATACATATGTATGTATATTATAAATATTAGGAAATTTTAAAATGCGTTTAAAGCAATGACTTTACTTCTGAGCTACCGTAGCTGCACCAACTACGACCCAATTGGAAGAAAATTACTCCAGGACCGTGCAAGTGACTCAAAATCAGATCTGTACCAACAGAATCCCGAAAAGTTTCAAGTGGTTTCGTAGAAGTGCGCAGACTATGCACGTACGAAATGAATTGGTTTAAAGACTAAGGTAATCCCAATGCATTGTATTTTGTTCTACTTGCATGAAACAAAATGAAGGTAGTTATATCTGACATTATATATCAGTTATTAGTGAGGGTAGGTTAGGTTAGTCAATGAGCCATACTTAGACTAGTTTTGGCCCTTTGTGATACCAGATAGAGCTCAGTTACTAAGTCCATGAGGAGTAGTAATCCTTTAGGATGCCTGTGCTTGACTGGAATTTCAAGCTTTTCAAATGTGTCATACCGTGGGTACCCCAGATGCTTACAGTGTAGTCTTGCCAATGCGGAACAAGTACACAAGACATACACCATTGTTTCCCTGATGACTTGCTCTAGACATTTCCTTAAGTCTTCTTGATGGGGTTGACAGCCATTCTGCGGGCGTGTGTCGCCATCATCCTACAATCCCTTCTATCCAATATGCCAATAAGGAAGTTTTGTGTACTTCCGATCTAGATCAGTAATTGATTCTACTTAAATTGAAACTTAAAGTTTGACGAAATAGAAATATCACACCAACGAAATCAACGGAATAAGTTAGTATATTACAAGAAAAGAGGCTTTCTCTAGTTTCACGAATGGAAAAGCCTTAACTGCAACGCAGCACACCGTATATTACGTGCGTAACGAGTACTAATGAAGAATTACTTAAGTAACGAACTTGCAATTGGATTGTTATCGCAGTGGAGGGTATCAGCAGAGCGCGCTATATCAGATGTTGGGGTCATAAGGTTCGCATTGGGAGTTGAGGTCAAAAACCCTACTGTAGTACGAGGTCTGTGTAAGGCAGATCAGCTAAGCAGTTGAAATCTGAGAGAATTTTAGGGAATTTTGTCTTCATTCTCAAGGATGACAAGACCACATACAACTTATGTTCATAGACTTAACTAAATAAAAAATAAACCCTTGCCAGAGATACGACTTACATGATTATGGCAATCAGACTACCAAGTAGGACTTTTACGACCAGTGCAGTAAATAAAGACAAGAGTAAGGACCCTCATTATCCCGAACTACCACATTTCAGCAGTGCCCGCGCACAAGACAATCCATTCAGATTGCATGGAACTTAATCGCCGCAGACTCAGTTCGATGGGCACTGCCTACGTTAATGAGCCCCCGTGTCGATGGAATCTGCTCAACAGTTCTGCAACAGGAGCAGCATTATTAGCGTCTCATATTATTGGACTTATGATGGATAGCATTGCGCTGGTGACATTGCCGAGTCGTAAAAAATTGCATGAGTAGTTTTCGTATCCAAGGTTTCAATCTTAGTCTGGCGAAATCCGGACAGTGAGGGAGAAAGTCTCTCACCTCATCTTTATTTGGCAAGTGGCTTCGTCCAAAATATTTAGCCTTACCGCGTTTGGGTCAATATGACAGTGTACAGTTATATCCTATCAATGAGTCAACGAAAGTTTTGCTAAGAGCTAGCGGTTCAATGGACATTTTACATTCCATCCTGGCCAGAGGGCTGTCGAAATCCCACAAGTTCTAGCTGCTGAGCAACGCTTACTAAGCTCGCGCGAAACCCACAGATACAACATTTGAGCGCACGCATACAGGGGATCCTCTGCTTGTTCCCATCCTAATGGAATATGGGTATGAGTGCCTTTTCTTGTAAACTCATCAGTTTAACAATTTCCGAAGATTCCCCAATGGAAGTAGATTGATGCTACTGCTGATGAGGTCATGGACTTCTTGAGCTCTCAGTCAGCTATCTCAAGGCCTTTATAGCCACTCTGCTATCAGATCGGATGCATGTCTCCGTAAAAGAAGCCGCACTTCAGAGAGTACATCCGTTGGTACCTTGAACGCTGCCACTTCTGAAACTTGCTTGACTACACTACTGTGTTCTGGCAGTCTGAAACAAGGGTTGATTGAGAGCTCCCAAAAACCTTCCCCTTAAGCGTCGATTCATTCGTGAAAAAGCTCACTGCTCCCTTTTTCTAGTGAAATAATGCTCTCCGACTACCAAGATGTTATGAGAAGTGTTATTACCGGCAATGAGTCTTGGATCTATGCTAATAGCCCGAAAATACACGATTAATAGGCTAAATATCGTGGCAAAGGTGAGCCGAAGCCGTCAAAACCATGTCAAGGAAGGTCAAAAATCAAGGTTATCGAGATGTGGTCCACTCCGAATTCCTTCCGTCCGACCAAACTGTCAGCAAGGAATACTATTTGAGTGTTACGCGTCGCTTGCGCGAAGCTATTCGTAAAAAGATGCAGCAAACACAAAAGGTCGCTCCGAGGAAACGAGGAATGAGTCAATTGCAGACATTGAAGGCTATTCCGGAAATTGACCTTAACAACTGTTTAGAGGATTGGAAAACGTTGGCACAAGTATATGTATTTGGACCAAGGAGAATTACTTTGAGCGGGACGACATAGGTTTTAAAGAATAAATTAAGAGTTCTAAAATTATGAAAAAAATCTTGCTATTTTTTGCTCATAGCAGTAATTAGACGAATGCTCGTACAATTGTAAAACTAAAAAATAAACAAAGTGTCAAAATAGACTTACTGCGGTTGCGGAAAATTTTCATCGATGTTTTTTGCGCGAATTTTGCGCTGGCAAATACGTTTGGCGACTTTGAAGCGCATTTTCAGTGTCACCTTCGCTTTGTTGTAGTTGTTGCGACCGCCGCTCTGATGATTTAACGCTTTAGCAAAGTTAGTAGGAGCTAAAGGCTTTTTATTACCGCTATTCGCGCAGCTGTTTGCAGGTGGACGACTATTATTGTTACCGTTCGTGTTGCTCGGCTCACTCGCATGCGCATTCCCGTTCGAGTGTTGGCTTGTAGGCGTACTTGTTGTTGTAGTTGCTGTAGTTATAGACGGCGCTGTAGTGACTGCCGCACACGTGTTTGCGGTTTGCTGGTTGCCCTCAACAGCGGGTGCAACGTCCGTTGCGCAGTCGATTGAGCTTTTGCTTGCCGTCTCCGCTGCTGATAATGCACTCACACTCGCTTTGTCCTCCGTCGATTCTAAATCCAACACCACCACTGCCTCTTTCACATCCGCCTCCGTCGCGCACAATTCAGCGATTGGCGTTGTGGCTGCTAGTGATGTTTCCAGCGCTCGTGTTGTGACCGCTGCGTGTGGCGTGTCCACAGGTGAGTGCGTCGAGGCGCTGAGTGTGGGTGATGTTGGTGTCGCCAACGCTGATGTTGGCGTTGTTGTTGTTGGCGCTGATATGGCCGCCAGTGCGAGCGCTTCGTTGGCCGTTTTGATGCGTTAACAGTAAACGATTTGGAAATGAAATTCCGCTATTGCGCTCCTACACACCGTTATTTGCGTCTGTTCGTGCTAATTAATTACACCGAATGCGCTGGTGTTTTTGTTGTTTTCGCTGGACGGCGTCGAATTACTTCAAAGGCAGCTGCCGCGGTGGTTATAATTTTTTCAGCTGGGAATTTTGCAACGATGACACTTCGTCTAAGCTTGAATAACTGTTAACTGTTGCAACGCTTTCGGTTAGGTACAGTTAGTATTTAATTTCGTTAGTTATTGGTTGGAGATATGTTTGAGTTAATTTTTTTGCAAAAAAGAAATGTTTTCCCAAATGGTTTTTAAAATTAATTTGATATTTTAGAGTTTTTTAGTAATATTTGTTTCGTTATTACATAGATCACATCAACTAAGTAAAATTATTTGTCAGTTTAATTACAGGTACATTCGCTCACAATCCGTTAGAATACTATTCACTGCCAAATATTGGTATCAATTAGTGCATTTATTTAGTTTCAATTTTTTTAATTATAATTATTGTGAATATAATTTTTTTAATTATAATATCATCAATGTTGATTTGCTTATTGTAATATTTTTAATTTTAAGTTGTTAAATTTCGAGTTTTTCAATATTATTCTTTTTAATTTTTCCTAATCTTTTTTAATTTTTTAAAATGTAGTCTTTAGCGTTACATTTTTTATGAATTTTTTAAATTAATTTTTTTAATTTTTTTTTTTATTTTAATATTACTAATGTTGATTTTCTTCTTGTAATTTTTTATAATTTTAAGTTAAATTTCGAGTTTTTCAATTTAATTTTTCTTAACTTTTTTTTTTGATTTTTTAAAATGTAGCCTTTGCGTTAAATTTATTTTTATGAATTTTTGAAATTAATTTTTCTTAATTTTTTAATTTTTAATTAAAATTTTTTAAATATTGTTTTTGTGTTAATTTTTTCATGAATTTTTTAAACTAAATTTTTAAATTTCTTTTTTAAGTTTTAATTTTAACTTTTTTAATTTTAATATTTTTTAATCAATTTTTTTTAATTTTGTATTACAATCAATTCGTCAGATTGTCGTTGGTCACTTCTACAAAACACCTACCGCACTTCAAACCTTTCTCTTGTACATTTTAACTGTTTTTCTGCACTTGATTTTCAGTTTACCGCTAACTTTACTATTATTTTCCTTTAAATATTCGTTTAATGCAAATTTGTTTTTTTTTTCTGTTTTGATTTTCGTATTTTTTCCACACAACTGCTTGTTTATTTTTTTGGTTCCGTTACCGCATCAACTTATTTCTCGCACTAATTTTTAACACTTTTGCCGCTCTTACACTCATCGGTTTACACGCCCTGTTGCACATTCACTCGTTACAGCTACGTGGTTGGAATATTTTCAACTAGTCAATATTTAAGAATTGTTGCTATTTCTTGCATGCAGCAAAGCACATCTATGGAAATTTAGAAAAAAATTATGATTGGCTCTCAGCAGCTGGGGGCAAGCAGCAAATGAATGACGCAACAACCAGCCAACAGCACCAACCTCAGCACCCTCAGATGTCAACGCAAGTGTGTATCTGTGCTTCTGACGACTTTGGCACATAGCAGTAAAAATAATGAATACAAAAAATATGTTAAGTTTAAAAACATACATATGTATGTATATGCGGCACACATCGGCATGTGGCATGCCACATTGTGTTATAAGCCAACAAGACCACACGCAAAGCTTGGCACTCTCGTTAAGAGCTGCCACAAACCACAACCCAACAATATCCAGCTTACGAATTTATGTTTATGAGCCTAAAAATCTCAATTTGGTTTAAGAAAAGCAGCGCAAATGAGCGCGCAGTACTTTTGCCACGGCAAAACCGTTTTATTGTCTCACAAATGCGCACGTCGTAACGGTAAAAGCATTTAGTATGTGACAGCTGACAGCTAACGACTGACGTCTGACAAAGCGCCAATAAGATTTAGGTATATTGGAAATTGAATCTCAAATGTGTTGCAGTCAAATGGTGGAGATTTTAAAGCACTTCAACGGCTGGAAAACAAGTGTCTGGAGAGCAACTGTCAATCTTAATGTAGAGCTGATATGCGCAATAGTTGACAGTTACCGCCAAACTTTACTGTCGACAATTGTTTCACTTTTCATTCCCTTTCATTGTTTCGAATTTCTTTGAACTAATATTTACTGAATATGTAAAAAAATCAAGAGAAATTCACAAGAAAGGCAGAGAGGATTTGTTATGGATATTATTGGAAAACAATGTCATTAAAGAAACTAAATTCTTTTCAAGCAACTAAAATCAGAGATCCTAAAAATTAAACGAAAATATGCTTAAATAGTTTTCTAAGAGGATGTAGCCATGTGTAGAAGTTTACGCAAGTGAGGAAAGTTCTCTGAACGCCATTCACTTGGGAATAGCCAGAAACGATTTTTATTTTATATATGGGTCAACTAGCTCACGACTTCCGGTCTAAGACCAAGTAATCTCTGGATAGCTAAACAACATCCGCTTGAAGGCGAGCCAAAGTTGTACGCTGGGTTTGTTACCAGCCACGTAAAACACATTACCTATGAAAAGAAAAAAACAGCCTCGTAGACCCCACATTTGATAAACAATGTCAGCCTCCACCGCAGAATAACTCTTGTCAACAGATGCTACTTCGGACTGAGTAGGCAATTGAGAAATAGAGTCCTCTCCCAATGAACAAAGACCAAACTCTGAAGTCATTCATCATCCCCGTCCTGCTATGGTGAAGAGGCATGTACGATAACATCTGATGAGTCGTCGTTACGAGTTTTCGATAGAAAGGTTCTACGAAGGACGTATGGTCCTTTGCACATTGGCAATGGCGAATACCGTGTTCGATGGAACAATGAGCTGTACGAGATATTCACATACTATAGTACAGCGAATTATTTGTAAGGGACAGCGGTTGCACTGGCTGGTTCATGTCGTCCGAATGGACGAAAACCCTCCAGATCTGACAGAGTTCGACGCAGTTTCCGCCGGAGTAAGTAGAGGAAGTGGAAGACACATTCCATTGGAAATACCAGGAGGAGAAGGATTTGTCTACACCTGAAATTTTCGGCGCCAAAAAATTAAAAGGAAATACGACTGGCGCGCTATTGTAAACTCGGCTATAACCGCGTAAGCAGTGTCTACGAAAATAAAGAAGAAAAAGAATGCACAACGTCAGCCTCGAGCCTCAGGGCATTCGATTTTTTAAACGAAGCAGCAACCCAATAAAAACTACGTCTAATTTGATAATGGCTTGCCCTAAATTAAATTTTGGACCACCTCAATAATTTTTGACAACTTTCTTTCATCTGACGAAAAAATACATATGTACATATGCACATATTAATATAAACACATAAAGTCGAAGTAGATTCGGTGAAATTAAAGTTTTCTAGCTCATCCATCACTTATATGTATGTCAAGTGCATTTGAGTTTGGACAACATTTTCAAGCAGCTGCAGATTTTGAAGGCCTAACAGTTTAGAAAAGTCACAGTCTTAGCTGTCAGTGAACTCAGTAGCACGTTTGCCCTGGAAAACCGGTTCACTGACACCATTTATGAGATGGTTATCCAAGTGCATTTTTCATTTTTATGATTATTGACTACAAGTGGTTGCTTACCAATAATTTATGCAGTACAATTTCGTGTTTATTGCTGACATACTATAAACTTATCTAAACAGCTTACATTTAGTAAGCTATGAGAATACATAATTTTTCAACAAGTGCTTGATATTCAAGTTCTAGGAATATACCAAGAGCGCTTGTATATTAGGTTTTTTTATCAACAAATTACTCTTAAATACATACACTATGCAACCGAAAAATGGTGAACTAAAATAGTTTTGTATGAAAACAGTGTTTTACACACACAGAAGCAAGCAAGAAATCAGTCATCTGCCGATTTTTCTTCCAAAATAATGCCGTTAAGAACGTACACGTCAAGGGCGACCGTTATCGCGCCATGATAACCGACTATTTGATGCCCGAAAATGAAGTTCGTGATCTCGGCGACTTTTGGTTTCAACAAAGAAAGAGATAATCTTCAAACAATAAATACCAAAGAATCTTATTTCGAATGATAATAAACCATTATTTTAAAGTTTCTGTGTTTTTTCTTTAAAAAAGTAGGGAACCTCGAAATGGATCATGGAAATGGAAAATTTCTAAATAAAATATCAGTTCTCTAGAAGGTTCTAAATACCTACTTTATTAAATTAAAAAAAAAAATTATTTAAAATTTCAAACAATATTTAAATATTTAAATCAAATTAGCTGACATCTTCTACATTTTCCACAAGTTCAACGACAACACCACTCTCTTCGAGCCAGCAGCACCTTACTTATAATTAAAATCACACTTTCCACATCAATTATTTATACCAGTATCGAAAATTCCAGGCTTAGTACCACACTTGTGGGTCTCTTCTTGCTTTAAAAATGTTCAAAAAATAAAATTAAACGGACAAACAGAGCGGAAAGGTGCAAAAGTTTGTAAATTAAAAGAACGCAGAAAAAGCTGTGCTGCAAAATCAACGAAGCAGCAGTTTGCTCTATGAAAATCCCCCGAGTGCTGCTGAAATTTGGTTTGACCACGCATACACGTGTACAGTGAGTGGGTGTAAATTGAGTGACAGGACGCTTTGTGTAGACGTTAAGAGAGAGTTTATGTGCGTGTGGTCATTTAAAGCGATATGTCGATGGAATTGACGAATTAGGGTGGTTCTTAAATATATGGAATTTATGATATTTAATTGTTAATTTCAGATTACACTTCACCTCACTTAAATAGAAATAAAACAAGGATACTTCGAATCAATCATCTTTTTTTCTTGGAAAACACTGCAATCACCTATCAAAATAGTGAAATAAAATGTCAATAGACAGATTTACTAAAATCTCAGAAATCCGTGTAAAAAGAAACAGTGTAAAAAAAGAGTTGGGTGTACTAATTTTTTTCCGTAAACTTTTTTATTATAGGAACTTAATGTTTTAAGCCTTAGATCATAATTACGAAAACGATAGAGATTCATTAGAACTTATATTTTCTCTGAACAGTTTCTATTGTAGCCAGTTGTCACATATTATTCATTGATACCACAATTTCATCCGCAAAAACCTCTATAACATCTCTCAGATTGAATAGCTGCCAGAACATATGTACAAAATTTGGAAAGCACTACTAATGTCAGAAGAAAGTCAACAATAAAACTAATATTTTTAAATTTTAATATTGATTAAAACAGCTCTTTAATGTTCTCACTCTTCCTTCTTCTATCTGAGTCTGTGTACCTCTCTCTGTCTCTTCTTGTATCTCTGTCTGTTTCTTTCTTTCTCTGTCTGCCTCTACCTCTCCTTCTATGTCTATCATTGCCTTCGTCCCACTCTCCCTCTCATTAAATCTGTAACTATTAAAGCACTCGCTATGTTAGAAGTTAAATGCCAATTTTCAGTTGTAGTCCTCAAGAGTATTTCACGAGAAACGAACAGAAGTGACTCCCACGCACCTACATAAATGTGCGTGTCGATTGTGAACGTTATTTTAATTTCCGCTTCAGCGCTTTATGCGTACATATGTATTTGTAAATGGGTATGTAATTGTCAACGGTTATCATGACATTTAATATTTATATTTAAACCTCCGTAAATAAATAGAAAAATTGAAGGACACTCCAGGACAATGTGTAAAGCACTGAGCAACACAAATAACTAAAAAAATAAAGGTTAAAAAGAAACCACCAAAATGTACCTCAGGCAACAAAAGAATTGACGAAAAACTAAATGAATAATAAATGACTGAATTGACAGTGAAATTTGGTGAAGCACGCGCAAGCACGTGGAAGAAAGTGGGAGTAATACCAAAAAAAGAACCGTACAGAAATTCTCAAGCTTTGCGTTGTAAAAACAAAATCGAAAACAAATATTGGAGCACGTCAGGAAGAATTAAGTAACTGAGGGACAGATATACCCAAGCACTTTAAAGGCACATAGCCATACCCTTTAAATAATATATAAAGCAATGGTGTGGGGTATTTCACCTCAAAAAAGTTAAGAGTCATAGCCATAGGAGGATAAAATGACAAAAAATAGATAAGAAATAAATGAAAAAATATGAATAGCACTACCAAGGAAAGATTTGATAATTTCTTAAGGTACCCGCTCGCCATTTATTCATAATATGAAACCAATATTTTTTGAAAACCTTTGAGAACGTTCTTATAACAGGGACGCCGCTTGTGTACAAAAGGAGTTCTTGTCTGAGCTGCTATTGAAAGGCTCAATTTCTTATATAATTTTAAAATTATTTCTAAAACAAAGAGAAACTGTACAAGCTTACTGTAGAAAATACCTTAAAAAGTGTCTGGAAATGCTAGACTGGATTGAGAGAAAGATTTTCGGCATTAGGTCAAAAGAAAAGTATTCTCAGTCAGAAGGCAAACCATCCCTCGCCAGTGTTGTGCGCTAAGTTTGGGACCCGCCATGTAAAACAACGCCTCCAATGAAAACGAAATAACAGCCTAGAACGAGAGACCGCCCTTTTGATGACAACCATGGCAAACGTATTGAGGATTACGATTTAAGAGCAAGCAACTGAAATGTTGGGTCCCTTAATTGGGAAGATGCCGCGGCCCAGCTGATTTATGTCCTTGTAAAATAAAAGCTGACCGAAGTCCAAGGAGTGCGATAGACGGCACAAGTACTGAGACGAGTAGGTTCTTGTAGCATTTACTACAGTGGCCATATAAGGGAGCGCAAAGTCGGTGTGGAATCCGTGGTGGGAGAGAGACTCCTTTGCCGAGTCCCGATATTTACCCCGTGGGATGAACGTCTAGCCACAATCCACATTAAAGCAAAGAAGGTATTTTTGGCACAACGGTCGGTAAATTCGGCCTCCATGATGAAACTTCCCGAAATGGGTTAAGGCTGATCGACTTTGATAGGGCGAAGATGGTCCTTGAAGGAGTTTTATAGCCAGAAAATGAATTAAGTTCGTCGAGGCACTGTTGCTGAGTTAAGCCACATCGAAAGTTGGAAAAAATAATTAAACGAACATGTTTGCTATTTAATTCCAAATTTTGGCCGAGATGAATATTTTAAGTTACTGTAAACAATACAAATACCGCTCGTATGTGAAAACGTTCTTAGTATGCATAACAACGAAAATGTCAATCTTTAGGATAAGGTTGTGAGTTGCCAAATTGCAACACTCAATCACTGCAAAATTCAATCACTTATCCAAAAAATTTATTTGATTGGTCGGAAATATTCTTATTTAGTAACTTAAGGTAAAACTTTGTCAGACAAAAATGATTAGCAAGATTTTTTCTGATTTGGTTTAAGTTAAATGTTAGTAAATAATATCAAAAAATTATTTTAATGTAGAAATAAAAAATTAAAAAATTCTTAAAGCAAAATTAAAGCTTTAAATAAGTCAAAACCATCAAAAGTGGCTGACTTCAAGTTCATCAGCTCTAAAAAACATACATATATATATGAAAAACTCTCACCAAGCCGTGCATTGCATTAAGTAAAGAATAAAATCAAAGGTAACGTGGGTAAACTCTCAATTGATTATACAACACCTGTTGTCTTCACACTTTTGTTGCTGTGTACATGTTTTATTGAAATTTGTTTACATTTGAAAGCACATATGTATGCTTTATGTTACTTCGTCCAGACCTAAGAAGTCTCAATTACTTATAGAGAAATTCTATACATTGAAGTGACAACTTAAGATTCTGGGTATAAAAAAGCTCAGGCCATCGAAAGTGAAAAGTTGGCATAGTAAATATAACGTCTAGGTGATTTAAGTATCTTAGTAGAAAATCAAAAATTTTGAAAAATTTACCAGGAAATGTAACAACAAAAACTCTCCAAAAATTGTGGTATCCTTGTACATAAAATTATGTATGTATTTCCAAATGCTATTATGGAAAGTTCGGCAAGGCGTCGCAAAAGTTCTAGGAAATCGATTTGTTTGTGTGTTAAATAAAACCGTTGTAGCATAAAACCAATTCAGTACTTGAACCAGTACAGCTGCAGACATACTGACATTCATTTTTATTTTAATTTTTGGAGCCGTGTATGTGTATGTTAGACCTTAGTGCATGACATTTTATGTGCTTTAATGATAAATAATTTTTCTTTACTGACTTCTATTAAATATCCTCACTTTTTTAGAAAGCTAAACTATTTTTATATATTTTTATATGTATAAGTATATTTGCATTAGTTCGGATCAAATTTTGCGAAATTGGAAACACAAATTGCCTCGATATTAAGTTTCTATAGGCGGTTCACAACATTTTAGGTGTAGTTAAGAACAAAAACGACATGGAAAAGCTCTTAAAAAGCTCATTTGTGTGCTTTCACTGTGAAAAAATGAAGTACGGCATTACAAGCTCTCAAAAAATGTGGTGCTTTCACTGTGAAAAAAAGTTAATAACAGCTTTCACGAAGGTCAGTACTCTCCAAGAAGTTCGTCAATATATAAGTTTCTTGTGATTTCTTAGTGCGCATATTAGTTTAGGTTGAAAGGGATAAGAAACGACAAAAAAATTGTACAGAATAGCGAAAATTTCCAAAGAAAGCTTGGTTGGCAAATGAATGTTAAAAGAATTTTTTTGTTATCCAGTGTTTGGCAATATAACTGAAGCTAGTCTATTTTCGTAAGCTTTTTTAAAGCAGTTTTCTCAACTCTAAATCTCTAAAATAGCAAATAACTGATACAAATCTATTTTCGCAAGTTTTTTTGAAGAAGTTTGTTTCACTCTACTCTAATACATGAAAAATAATATGTTTCTTGAAATGAGATCCTGATAGAACTTTTCTTAGCGGACACATTATTTTTATAAGTTTTGCAGTAAAATTGAATTTCAGAGGATTCCCCAGTTCACTAAACCGACTAAAGTTTCTTATGGAAAAAATCTATCAATTTGGTTTTATAAGCTTTTTTGAAACGGTTTTCTTCACTCTATCCTAAAACAATAAACCAAGCTTGGAAAAGAACCTCCTTCCTCATAAGAGTTTCATGTCAAAGGATCCATATGGAACTTTTCTAAGTGGATATATTATTTTTAGAAGTCTTCTAGAAAAACTCAACTTAAAAGAATTCTCCAGGTCACTACACCGACTAAACTTTCCTCTCGACAAAATTTTAAGGTCTTTCACATGCCTTATCGAGAACGAAGGAAAAGTGGTTCTCACACAAAATAAAGAATTATGACCTAGTAGTGCTGCTTAAAGTTTTCAAAAGATTAAAGTTTACCACACGAGTTGAGACACTCTAATATGTTGAATATATATACATACATATATGTACATATACATATACATGTGACAATTGCGAACACTCATATAAATAGATAAAGAAATTTCACTCATAAAGGCATAAAAAAAGACAACGCAAATAAAGTGAGTTAAGAAGACGCAGAAGACACTTAACGCGTGTCATGAGTTTTTATTTAACTTTAAATTAGATGATTGTGCTCGAATTTGTACTCATATAACTGTATTTATGTTGAAAGCTCAATTTGAATGGCGTTTGTAGTAGATTGTGGATTTATGCGAGACGAAGCGGATTGTTTCAATGGAGTTGAGGCCGCATTATAGTATAATAACGGGTAACAAGTAGAGACACTTTTTTCAATAACCTTTTTTGACAGATCACGCGTGAGTCGTGTCAGGCTTTCATGTTATCTTTGTTCGGTACCGTTTGAGATTTCATCATGAAAAGTCTTAGGCCTGAACAACGTTTATTTGACGTATGGAATAACTTGGCGGATTTTACACCGAGATCCTAAATTGAAAGCTTACAAAATACAGCAAAATTAAATATTAAAAATTAATTAAAATTTTGCAATTTTCTTTTTCCTTTTCCTAAGCCATAGCAGCTCAATTCACAATCAACAGTCGCATTTATTTCCTTTGATGAAATATGTACCACATTATTCAATTCTATGCGCTCCTCCGATGGTTTCACCCTGCTTTCGCCGCCTAACAATTTCCCAAGTAACTTTCTTTGCAGAATTTCTGGCATCCGGCTTACTTTACTGTTTGAGTTCTTCATGTAAATACAACGGAAATGACTTATGGACCAGCAAAATTTGGGGCAATTGTGGCGGTTGGCACCACTACAGCTAAGCAAAGAAATAAGCCGAAAGTACCCTAGGGAGCAACATGCTGATTTGCACAAACACTGCGGAGAATTTCCATTGGAAATCAAAGGTTTGTAAGCCCGCAGCGTTCGAAGAAATCGGCTTGTTGAACGGAAGCTTGTGAAAATTATAAAAAATCTATAAAGGGCAATTCCTAGTAAAATTTTTAACTAAAATAACTTTTGGCGTACAGAATTGCACATACACACGACCCTTCTTCCACTAATAGTGAGTCTACTTCTTAGAAATAGTAAAGCAAAAACAAAAAAAAATGCACTTACAATGCAGAAAATATTTAAGGTGAATTAATTAATCGTCTCAGCAACACCCCGCGTGGCGCCGAATCAACTGCGCTGGGAACAAAATGGAATAACGAACTCAATAAAAGGGGGAGAAAGCAGAGGAAAAACAAATAATAAGAGCGAAACGTAGACACAAACGAATTGAGGAAAGTGGCAAAACAAAAGCCGCTTGGGTGGTGAGCCAAAGCAAAAACAACAGCAGAAAACACAGATGATGCACAGGTTGGAGGCCACCAACCACCGAGCAGTCATCACAGCCACCATAGCGACCGCAGCCAAACTAACAACAACGATTAGGACAAAATTAGACCGTTCAGTGTCATAATGTAGCGTCGCAATCGAAGCGCTTAAATGCTGACCCATTGTCAGTCGGTGGCAATGTGTGGCCGTCAGTGTCAGTGCTAAGTTGTAGTGGTGTTTGGCAGTCGCGGTCACGAGCAGCACTAGTATATAATTAAAAAAAAATTGCACCCGCTTATGGAAAGTGTTGGAAAATAACCTCAACTGTTTTGTATATGTATTATGTGTGTGCGCCGTTGCACAGTAAAAGTGAAAAGCAATCGCACGCAAATAAATTAATTAAATTTCCAGCACAGCTGGTCCGTTGTGAAGAAAAGCTGCACGAATTTGAAGGGTGCAGATGACTATGGTATGTATTAGACCACGGCGGTAGCGGGATACGAGTTTTTGGATTTAGATGAGAAGCAGTATATAAAATTTAGCAAAATCTATTTTCAAAAAATTCATACTTTTACTAAAAAAAGAGATGCCTTAAGAAAATATCAGATTTGTGGGTGTCTAAGTGGATAAAAACACATTCTAAGACCTCACTGAAGCGTAAATTTATATAAGAGAGGTTAAGAAGTCCGACAACCCATCCGAATCCGATAGCAGGACGCCGATACCAGCTTTAAAAGTCCTTACCGTCTTCCATGCTACTTACACACTTTCAATAGCGTCAAGTTAGTTCACGATATGGCTACTAGGGTTGCCAAGACAAAGTGGAATCACAAGATACTGTAAACAGATGAGCTTACTGCGAAGGTATTTCAGTTCAACTAATAGGTTATTACAGAACAAAGTGGAATCACCAGTAATCATAAACGGATGAGCTTACTAGGTAGGTATTTCAGTTCTCACTATCAAAACAATGGAATGAAATCATAACTCAGCTGACTTCTCGGATTTTACTACTGTGTGCCCAGTCCTGACGTGAGCTTTGCAATTCTCCTAGTTGTAGGAATTTTACCTGAAAAATTCCCAATGAACCACCCGGACTTAAATATCTTACATGAATTTGTTTGAAGGAGGGCAAGGTAGAATGATCTCGTTGCTCCCTTCTAAACTGTTCCGCATTCTTGAGATCAAGACTGGAACTCTAAAGATCTCAGCTCAGTTGTTTCTTTAGATTTTATTACTGGATAGCTGGACCTTACGTGAGCTGAGCAACTCTCGGAAGACAAGGTGAAATGGTCTCATTACTCCCTTCTACTCTTAACGCATACTCGATATCAATACTGGAACTGCATGGATCTCAGCTCAGCTGTATTCTTAGGTTTTACTAGTGGATGGCTAGATCCCACGTGAGCTCTCCTAGTTTCAGGAATTTTAAGTGATAAATTCCCAATGAACTATCCTGCCTTAAAAATTTTCTACGAAGCTCTTTGAAAGAAGACAAGTTAGAATGATCTCATTATTCCCTTCTAAACTCTCCTAGATTCTCGAGATCAAGACCGCAGCTCCAAGGATCTCACCTCACCTGTCTTCTTAGATTTTACTTCAGGATGGCTGGACATTACGTGAGCTTCCAAAGAACCACCATGTCTTCAAAATCTTAATAATGAAATGAGTTGTAGAAGTTGTGTGGAAGAAGACGAAGTAGAATCATCTCTATTACATACAGCAGCGTTTTCGAGATCAACGAACTCTGTGGATCTTACACCTTAAGATAGGTGATAAAATGTGATTTTGATTCCAGGATTTTGAACCGCTGTTAATACCCAGAGAACTGGACCTAACCTAAATTCAGAAAAAATCATCAACGAAAGCAGATGCAGTAAAGGTATTATATTACTTGTAATAGGTACCGAGGTTGTTAAATTTCTCTCTATAACAAGTTGAACCAAAAAGTACCAAGGAACTCACTTAAATATTTAATCTTCGTTCATTCCGTGGCTTCAAAAGGCTGCCAGACAACATCAAAACAATTTTACCGAGCAAAGAAGCGCTTAAAGGGATTACATTACACTTTAAGAAACGAAACAAGCTGAAGTAAAGGGCGGAGAAGCCATTAATTAAGTGCCGAATATACAAAAAAAAAATATTAAGAAAAGATGCACGTAATGAAGGTCTCGCTGTCTGCCGCCAGAATTGCCGCTGCTGTTGTCGGCATAAAAATTATTGCCGTTTTGCTCATACGCAGCGTAGTACGCATGACACAAAGCAGACGCAATGAAGGGGAAAATAAACCATTTCGCAGGCTTTATGTGCGATATCGAAAACAAGAAACATGCGCACATACAAATCTGAAATACACGCGTAAAACTTTAGTACACTCATACATACATAGAAGTACATATACTCATACATAAAAGTGCCATAAATATCGTACAAAGCCCAGCTGCAGCTGAAGAACCGGCGTCTTATCTGAAATGATTGCTGTTATGTGTAGCTTGTACACACGCTCTACAACTCCACCTTTGCATTGTGTTTGAGAACGGAGTTTTGTTTTGGAAGTGTATGTTTGGAAATTTCGCTTTAACTTCAAATTGGTGTTTGTTATTATTTTTGGGGCTACAGTTATCACAACATGTTTGTAATTATGTGTCTTGCACATGTTTGCGGCAATATTGGTCTGTTGTCAGAAGCGAAAGGTGTAGCCGAAAGGAAAATACACTAAGGCCAAGTAAATGGGAGATCAATCGTCCCAAAATTATATAGCATAAGTGCTTAAATATTTAATGAAATGGAAAAGAGACTGAGTTTTGAGTACATTTTACACACTTGCGCTGACGCTGAGATATTTAAAATTAATATTTACTTTTTAATATACATTTTTTTATTTTATGATTTTAAAGCTTGTTTGGTGTTTAAAAAAATATGCTGCATATTAAAATTTGTATATTTACATAAAATTTTTTTTAAAATATTTCAAAGAATTCATTAAAAAAATTTAATTATACCAGCTTGATTCATACATATACCAATACCTAAGTATATATGTACATATATACAATAAGGTGGGTAAAAAAGCGAATATTTTTTCAACCGTTATTAACTTTTAAAGGATTGGGTTTACGAAAAACACTTAAGAGACCTTTTTATAGCACATTCGATTTTCTATAAATTTCATGAAACGAAATATTTTTTTAAGTAGTTGAAAGCGAAATTTGAATTTTTTTTGTCTGAAAGCAAGAAAAAATATAAAAATATAAGGCTGAGGGCCTTCCCATTGGAATAAGGAGACTTTTTAGAGATCTAAAACTTATTTTTCACAGTAACAATCGTAAACGAAATATTCCATTTTTGATCCACCCTAATATACACATATAGAAAAATATAAGGCTGAGGGCCTTCCCGTTAGAATAAAGAGACTTTTTAGAGCTGTCTAAAATCTTATTATTCAGCAAAACAAGCGCAACTAAAATATTCCATTTTTTTTGACCCACCCTAATATACATATATCTGATTTGCACGTTTTTAATATACATATATTGAATAAGAAATGACGTATGCTGCATTGTTTTTGTTTTTTTTTTGGTTTTGAACGTTTAATTGCAGGCTTCATTTATCAAATGGAAAAGCACGCTCCAACTGCCTTAAGTTTGGTTTACGCTACCAGTAGCACTCCACTACCACTAACCAACTGCAGCTGTCTCGTGCTTTTTTGCTTTGCATTTTTTAAAATTTTTACATATTTTATGCAAATTTTTTAAATAAATTCATTGGGTTCAAAATTCCGTCTTTGCATAGCTCATATAACTTGTTTTTAGCAAGTAGATTATATACTACGAAAATACTACTACTTAGCAAATGTGCATACATATGTATGTAAATTCCAAATACCATTGATATATTTTCAAAAATATATAAAGAGGCTAATTAGTGCAGTTGCTTTGCAAAATATGCACTGCCATAGCATTTTATTCATGCGGTTAATTTATTTATGTAGGGCATATTAAGTTTACCTTGAAGTTTGTAACACACAAAAGTTAATCAGTTTTTGAGAAATACATACATCTGAAAATTTGACACACGCTTTTTTCCTTCTGAAGAAGCGGCCTATATGATGGAACCCCCGATATCGAAGTACTATGGCATATGGCTGCCATAGATACGAATCGATCAAAATTTAAGCTTTTATATGGAAACATTTTTTATTTAACGAGATAACTTCACGAAATTTGACATGGATTATTATGTATGACAATGGTCGAATATCAGAAGAAATTGTATAGATCGGACTACTTTACCATATAGCTGACATACAAACTGAACGATTAAAATTAAGTTCTCGTATGAAAAGCTTTTTTATTTCACAAGATATCTTCATGAAATGTGGTGTGGTTTACTTTCCACAGTAGCGCTAAAATCTTGTAATATATTGTTCAGATCGGACCACTATAGCATATAGCTGCCATACAAGCTGAACGTTCAAAATAAAATTGGATCAGCGAAGCGGATTGTAGATTCAATGCAACGAAAGTTAAATTTTTTTATATTATATAATTATCATACGTATCTAATATTTATAAATTTTAAAACTCAAAAACGACCATTTTTTGTGAGGCAATTCAAATATAAATTATTTTACTTAGTCATAGCAAAAAACATTTAAAAAAAATCATGATTTGGTTATTAATAGTTGATAGTTTGTTATAACTTCTTTTAATTATGCAGCATATTTCTTTTTAATTAAATAAAATTTTTCCTCACGAATTAAAATTTTATCTCAATCATTCAGCAAATTACTTATTTTTCCACAACTTTTAAACGGTCATAAAATTGACTAAATTAACAACCATTTAGTTACGGCTGATAGTTTTTTTAATAAATAAGTGTGCATGCAATCATTTATGTCTTTGTTGTTTTAGTTATTAACTACTATTAGTATTTTTAAATTTTTGTTGCTTAAATTTGAGTAATTTGTTTCTTAAACCACTAATAAGTTTGCATTACGTCTAAAAAAATGTTTACCTCAATTTAATGGTTCATTGATTTCATACAAATAAACATTTATAAATTGAAATCAATATTTTTGTTTTACCAACTCCTGATTTTGTTTTGAACACTCTCACTCACGTTCGCTACACCAGCTTCACAGCACAATGCAGTCTACAAAAAATAAACCGACTGGAAAATTATTCCTCTGTATGTTTCAATCACGTATGCACTTCGCTACAATATTCCATAAACGATGCTTTTTTTTTTTTGCTTTGCTTCGCTCACTTCAAAGAACTTCACTAAACGCCGTTTAACTTATTTTTGCGCGTAGATTTAACTAATTTCCACTTTTATACACAATTTCATTTACAAAGCACAAAAAAATCGTTTGTATGTACAATAGCTGAATGCATGTTAGGACAAGCAAGAAATTGTTTAATTCTGCGCCACGGCACGTTTCGTTAAGCACCTTCCGAACGATGTCTGTTTTCCACGACAGTTGTACACTAAATAAATCTCAGGTCGCGGCACTTTTCCTTGTTAAACGACGACCGATACTGCAACGACAGCGAAAACAGCAGCAGCAGCAGCAGTAGCTACGAAAACAGCAAAAGCAGCGCCACCAACAGCTATCGCCTATCAGCTGTTGCCGAAGTCAAAATGGAACAAACAAACAAAATGTAAAGAAAAAGTCATGAAAACAAACTCAAACTTGTTGGCGCACGTCAAGCAGCCGCTGCTGTCGTCAAATGCCGAAGTGCCGATTACCCGGCGAATGGAATATGCCCGATGCTGCTGCGACGTCGACAGCAAACGTGGCTTTGCCGGCATAATTATTGCTTATATAGAGACTGTGTTGGGATTGCGCTGCGTGTCAGCAGCGCATTACAAGCAGCGCTCTGTGTGTGAAGTTGGTTGGTGTAGTGTGCGTCGTTGACTGTTCTGCTGGCGTTGCAATCGATTCGTTATCTCGTGGGCAGCGCTGTGTGTACTGTAGCAGCATGCTGGCGCTGCGTACATTTCCACCGCTAATTCACTTTCAACAGCCATCCAGTCGCATTTCCAGTGCGTGCGGCAGGTTGAAAGCTGTGTAGCTTTTACTCTATCGTTTGCATCTTGAATACTAGATAGTTACGCGTGTAAATATGTATGTAGGAAAGTACGTTTGTATATGTATGTATTTATTGCTGCCGCCTTTTATTTCTGATGCTACACGTGCCCTTTTCCTTAGTATAGCAGCAGTTTGGTTAGTTTAATTGATAACCCAGTGGGCCAGAGAAAGTGGTTTTGAAGCTGATGTTTATATTTACATAAGTATGTATTTTTTTTTGTGTATATACATATGTATATGTATGTACATATGTATTTGCAAATTTTGAAAAATTTTAAAAGTATTTTTATCAATTAAAATCGGTAATTCTCGAAAGAATAAAATAATTAACCCAATAAAAAGAAGGTTTTAAATTAAAATATTAAAGGAATTTTATATTTTATTTTAATAAAACATTTTTTTTAATAAGTATGAAGTAATTATAATTGGAATTGTTAAGTTATATTTTTTGTATTAGATCGTTTTATAACCCAGTAAAACATAGCAATTAAGCAATAATTTTCCATTTACTCCTTATATTTATTTAAATTATGAGTTTACAGAGAAATTCCTAATAACCGGACATCCATAACCACAGTGTCCTGCAAAGAGAGCTGTCATATATCAAGGCATGGCAAAAAGGAGTGTTTAAAAGCATTCTTAGAGTCAGAAGCTTTTCTAATCTAATAAATGTGAGCCACTATCAGACAGGAGTGAATTAATGACCACCAATCTATTAGTTTCCATTGAGCCACCCTGAACCGAACGCCACCAGTGCAAGATAATTTGTCTAGTATCTTTTCGGCGCTCTCAGTGCTCCTGCATCCTTACAAGCTCTTCGCGTCAGCGTCACATGTCAAGTCCCTTTTGTCCATGTGACAGTCTGGTACCTTTTTTAAATTTCATAACAGCAGCATTACCTGACTTTATGTGTATCTTATATTATTTATGTACGCATTATATAAGAAAGTAAGTGCGTTTGGAAGAATTATGTGCTATTTTACGAGGATTCTTGCTATAATAATAATTTCTAAGGACTCTTTCACACTTTTACAAAAAATTTTTAAGTCTAAGGAATCTAAAGTTGTCAATATGTAAGCACTGAGTACCGTTTTGCGTTATATGCAGCCATGAATATGAATAAAAATTAAGATATTAAAAAAATTAAGTAATTATGAAAAAAGAATTAAGAAATTAAAAAAATTAAGCAATTATTTTAAACCAATTATATTAAATTAATAATTAAATTAAAGAATTAATTTTAAAATTAAAATAAATATTTAATTATAATATTAAATTTAAACTCGAAAAATTAAAAAAAACTGGTTGAAAATTAACAAAAATTAAATTAATTATTTTAAATTAATTATATTAAATGAATAATTAAAAAAATTAATTTTATATTAAAAGAAAATAATGCATCATAAAATTAAATTTAAACTCCAAAAATTAAAAAACAAATAAATTAATTATTTTAAACTAATAATTAAATAAAAAATTTAAGAGTTTAAATTCCAAATTTTTTTTAAATCAGGTTGAATTTTACAATTTTAAATTTATGCATATAATTTTAATTATTATTTTGTAAGTTTTAATTTTTGTCCACCTAAATTTACCGCTTCCATTATGTTTGTATCTACTTTCAGTTAGTGATAACTGGTCTACACCAGTTATGTTTCAGGGCATTGTTCAATATTTATCTCTTTCGCAGATCATGTGAGTATTTCTAAACGCTCTAATCACAAATCTCCATTGAAAACACACGAATAATTATAATGGGAGTTTTCAAGTCGTTTTTATTCTATTGCTTATCATATATACAAATATGTATATGTACATACATATGTACATACATGCATACTCATTTATAGTAGCTATAGGGTATAATTTAATATGTATGCATGTAAGCATAAACATGATTTAGATTTCCTTGTTAACACTCGAAATTGAGTTGAGTACTTACATACATATGTATGTACATATGTATGTATGTATGATATAATAGCGAATCGGATTTCCTTTAGCTTTGTGAATTTTTATCTACCTTTTCTTGATAACGGGAAAGCATGAAACAAATGATTTTCGCTTATAAGAGAAATAAACTATAATTTACGATTTCATACATAGATAAATCTTAATAAAAAGTTATCAATTTTTTTATTTTTGAAAAATTTTATTTTGAAATCTTTTTTTTTGAATTTTTTTTTTTGAAAAATATGATTTCTATTCAGTTCCAATATTCGAATAATTTCAAAGATACAAAAAGGTATTTTTTTCATTAACAGATTAAAGATAAAAAAAATCACAGATAATATATGAAAATTCGCAATGAAACGGAAAATTTCAAATATTAAAGCCTTTTCATGTCCAAATACTCGTATCCATATTTTAGCACATACGTACAATGTACATTACCCACAAAAATCGTATGCAAAAATCCCATAACCCTTAACCTGCCGTAGACACAGCCTGACAAAGGGAGACTGCTCGTTCACCTTTATAATCGAAAAAAAATCTGCTGTGCACCCGTGTGTATCAAATTGTTGAACGCTCCACATTGTCATTACCTTTAAGCTGTGGACACAGTGGAGTGTCTACACATTCACTTTACGAATTTTCAGACCACAGTAGTCGTTAATCTGCTCAGCCAGTTTGGCTACCAAGAAGACCTACACAATTAAGGTTATGTTATGCTGGTTGAATGCGAATATGTGTACGGTCGGGGAAACATCAATAGACAACGAGACGACAATGTCAAAGCGAAGATTTTGCAAAGCGTAAGCGAACGCATTGCCACACCCTCGAGCCCACTGCGCCACTTGTTCAAACACTCATATTGGGCAATCATGCTCGGCTTACGTTTCGATTCCACTTAAACGAATTAAATGAGTGCCATTAAAATGCGAAATTGCAAGCCGCTAGAAATTGCAAATATTACTGTTATAGCATTGTTTATATACCATATACATATATATGTACATATAGTACATAGATATTGAAATATCTTCGCTGACTGCTTCTCCTTTTACGGTTCTGGGTAATGTTATTGAGAATTACTAATAATAATTGCTATAGTAAAGAGACACACACTTCGCTGTATGAGAAGGTCGGCAACAAATGGTTCCAAATTCGTATTAACCTATATGTTTATCTCGGTTAAGTTCGAAATCACCAACTTGAAGGAAAGAACCAAAAGACTGGAACAGGTCGAACTTTTGGAAGAAAGAGTTTTCTTTATATGTGGCTTAGTAAAAGAAATCATTATTTCTACATGGAAAATAATGATTTCTTTTAACAACAAAATCAATCCATTACTGAAGCGAATGATAACGGAAGAAAAGAACTGGTTCACTTACAGCAACGTCAAACGAAAACGGTCACTTTCGAGTGGTGGTGAACCGGCGTAAAAGGTTTTAGTATGTGTTTGGTGAGAATGGCAGGAAATCATCTTCTTCACTCTTAATTTGGAGCTGTACAGTGAACATTTGGAGCGTCTGAAGAAAGAAATTCCCCAAAGCGGCTAACTTGTTTCAGAAGTACATGGATTTTGTTCCATTAGGACATCGCCAGACCACACACATCGCTAATGGCTCGTCAGAAGTTTGTTGTTGTTGTACTGATTGACTGGTAAGATTCGGGTTAGTTGTCACCGAAATCATGTAAGGGTAAGCTCTAAATTTCGTGGCAAAGATGTTAATCGCCCCACTTTGTATGGTAGTCAGTGTGTATCTGAAGTTAGTTGCGTTCGAAGAAGTTTTCGGCGTACTGGTCGATGTCGTCAACATAATCAAGGAAGGATCGCTTGATGTTAATGGAAGACGGCTCTGTTTCAAACAGACGACTGATTGGAGAGAAGCTCATTGTGTCCCTTAACCGAAAGCTCGTGGATCTCGCTGTGCAAGTGTTCAACCGAAGACATCAAGTGGCATCCTGTGATAGTCCAGAGTGCAGTATTTTGACACGTCTGACGTTCTTCTTCTGCGTTTCACGACATCTAAGCGGCCATATCGGTGCGGCCTAGTTTATGACCCGTCGTCCGATTGCCTTCTATGTTGTCAAAAACGTTTCATCGGCTTTTCCGCATGATCTGCCGACTAGCGACTTGAGCGACTCTGTATTTTGCCAGGTAACGCGATCCTACGAGGAGTGAAGCATCACAAACCGTCGAATGTTACAACTAAAATCTTGTTATTATTGGCAATCGGACTATGATGTTAAGATCCAGTCTGTACTCCTTAATCCAGTTCATGAATAGTCGCTGTGGATTTAGTGGGGGAGAGTGGCAAGCTCCTTGCATAGAGGCAACCAGAAATGTCGTTTATATTCGAGGGGTTTTTAAGCATCCACTGTATAGATTGACGGTAAAGAGAAAACGAGAAAGGTCGGAGCGTTAGTCGTTTACTTTCGAGTGCTGAAATCTGTACAGATAGCTTCTAAAGCACGCATGTCCACTTATGTAGTATTTAGCTTAGGTGGAAATCTTGCTCCCCATGTCATCGATCGATCCACGAATGGATGTTCGGTATCATTCTGCGGGTCTACCGTCTTTTGAGTGAGGTTTGCCACCGCTGCTGTCATACTGTTAAGCTTTTTACTCTCTTTTGGCTCCCATAGTCGGTTCTGAAAGCTTGTATACCCTCTCGTATTTGTCACCCCGGATGTCAATTGCATTCATAACCCTTTAGGGCCGACAGCTTGTGCACAGTGCTTATTTGTCTGGCATATGCTTTAATGCCTAGCGCCTAAATCCATATTGAAGCCGCATATAATACAACCGATCTCATTAACTTTGCTAGTAAAAATATCCAGCTGGGACGCACACAACCTATATTTATCGTTAATTTATTAAATAAGTTCTTTTTTCTATACCTTATATAGTATATTATTATCATTATTTTATTTATAACACAGTATAACGGACTATAAAACGGCCACTCTACTAAGCGGATAGCTCAATTAACCGTGCACATTGGCCGGTCCGAATATTTTTTGATGTTTACTAAGGACAATCTACTAAACGGACAACGACCAGAAAGGCTGGTCCCACCAGTATCTGTTTCATTTCATATTTTGTTTCATGTAAGTGCAGTTATGTACTTGGTAATCTAAGACTACTTGTCTTGTAGAAAGTCTACTTCTCCGCCGCTCATCAATTACATACAGTGTGAATAACCAGACAGATATTCTAGAGACACAACAACAGTTAATTTCTATTTAATTACATACCAGAAGTGCTGGTTTATGTAAAAGCGAACAGAAATCTGCGTAGGTTGGCGATTCATTTAAGTGGGCGTGTAAATAATAACTGTAAACAAGGCTGTAGCTGATCACTATATAAGCATTTACAAAGGAAAAACGAAAAAAAAAATAAAAAACAAGTGCTCAGATGTAATAAATTTGTTTGAATATTGCTTAGTCGCCTTCCTTTAATGATAATAAAAATTATTATTAATTATTGCACAAGAATTTCGTTATGAATTTCACAATAATCAAATACTTAGCCTTTATGAGTGCTTATTAAGAGCCACTCTAATGCAACAGAAGACTCTCTTCGCGATGCGTATAAAAGCTTCATAAAATGCTACGCTGAATTGCGAATTGTAAAGCGGTAATTTTCCTTCGCCAAGATTAGCAAAACAAATATTTTTTTTAACGCTTGTTCCATGCGCAGCCATTGAGTGTGGCGCCCTGCACGTTTGCGATATGCAAACTTTTATTGCCACACTCTTTTATGAATTGCTGCATTTTACGTAGTTTAGAATATGTAATATCAGAAGTCGCATTTATATTTAGTTAATTGTTGGATAAGTAATAAAATTGTCGTAAAATAATTTAGTCACTATATTTATTTATTAATGAATTGCTGTCAACTAGGTAATTAAGCAGACAGAAAATACGTGTATACATACATATGTATGTACTGACATACGTCAATACGTGCATAAACTAGGATATATAGTTACGTCTGTGGTTAACGGTTAATGCTCAGTCAGTAAAAAAAAAACTTTCCATAAAAATATAAACAAACAAATGCATTAAACAATCGTCGCTTTTAGTTACATATGTATGTCGAAAACTTTATACCCTTCATGAACATACAGAAGTAAATAGTGATCCTTTCAAATTTAATGGGGAATGTTTATTATCATTCGGAACAACATTCTTTGTCATTTCTTTTTTGAAGATTATCTCTTTCAAATGTTGGCCGCGGTTACGTCTCAGATGGTCCATCCGTTGAGTCCAATTTTCGATGACTCGTTCGAGCATTTCGACTGGTTACGGCAAATGACAGGCGTGATGTTTTGCTCCAAGGCCTGAATCGAAGCGCGATTGCCGCATAGATTTTAGACTTTACATATCCCCACAGGAAAAAGTCTAACGGTGTGATATCACACAATTTTGGTGGCCAATCGACCGGCCCATTGAAGTGTTCCTTCAATAAATACATTGATAGATGTGATGTATGGGAAGTAGCAGTCGAAGTGTTAAAACACGAAACTATTGTTTTTTCTGAATGAAATGGCAGCTCTTGAATCTCTCCAGGTTGCTCTTCGTCCTAGTCCAATTTTACTTGTTTACGTACCCAATGCGCCAGAAATGAACAACGTCGCTGAAGAGATTTTTGCTCGAAAACGTCGGATCATCTTGGAACTTTTCAAGAGCTCATAGAGCTAACGATGTTTTTTTCACAAACTGTATTATGTACGCTTTCCAAGTTGTTTCATACGACTCTCCACGGTCCACTTTCAGCTACGGCTGCTATATTTTCTTCACTACGTGCTGGACGTAGTCTATTCGGTCGAATATTATCCAATAATGTTTGCCGAGTCTCAAGGTGGATGATGATGATTCTTACACGTTTCAGTAGAAATTTTAAAGCATTAGCTAAGCTTTTAAAGTATATTCGATTTAGAAAAAATAGAATTGACAATAATAGGATTCTATACAAAAAGACTTAAACCTGGACTTGAGTGTGGGATTAAAAGATAGAGTTCTTTGAAGAATATTCTTCAAAGAATATCGCAAACCAAAAAATATTTATAGGAAATTGTAGCTCTTGTTGTCGATTAACGCAATAAATTAAATTAGGAAACTTAACCGAGCCTATATGTTCCCACATACATTTATCTTGCTTACGAACACGTTTTACCAAACCCCAAAATAAATAAATTTATTTTAGTCGGATTGAGATCAGTACTGATTCTGAAGTTATAAAGCATGCACACACAAAAATGCGGTTAGCAAAGGTTTTACTACTCCAATCTTCGAAAAAGCATTCGTTGAGGTTAGAAAGAAAAAAAAATGTCAAAAATATGCACACATTTGTAGAAACTAACAAAAGATTTAAAAGCTGCGCATCTTAAGCACTCATAAATAAAACGAAAATGGAACACGAGGCGTTCGAGGTCTATTAGAACTTACACCACAGTAATATAGTGCAGTTAGAGACGAAGAAAGCTCATTAGCCCTCAAATATGGTATTTTTGGACCAAAAAATAAATTTCCCCTTTGTACTTGTAGACTTTTTTCTTCAGTGTACTTTTCGGTAAATACATTTGTATGTATGTATTTTAGGGTGAGTAAAAAACCGATGTTTTTCTTTTCGTTTCCTAAAAACCAAAAAACAAATTTGCGGTAAAATAGCCAAACTTCAACCGTTAGTACCATTTAAGTGGTTAGGTTTTTTTTTGAAGACCAATCCATTTCCTACAAAATCGACAAAACAAAATTTATTTTCAAGTAGTTCAAAGCGACATGATTTTTTCTATCTGATAATAAGAAGAATATAGAAAACCGTCAGACTGAGGGCCTTCTCATTACAATTAAGAGCTCATACTTGAAGAGTCTTTCTTAGGATTGTGTCTATCAATTTTTTCATAATCAAATTTTTCAGATTATGAAAAACATTTGCTTTTTACCCACCCTAATGTCTGTATGTCCATTTATCAGTTAACGTACTACGTTAATCATGCAAAATTTTCACTTTTTTCATAGGCATGTATTTCTTTTTGTAGGAAATATCCATTAGACTAATTTTTAATGCAGCATACAAATGTTTCGCTACTATTTTTACGCTCACTTTCATACTAAATTTAGCGTACCGTTGAGGCAATGCGCTTCAATGAGCTCAATTAAGCAAATTTATACGATATTGTGTGTACAATTTAATATGCAAATATACTAGAAATTGTGGCAAAATATATGTACGTACATATGTATACATATATGCGCATGTGAAAACTAGAATGGGAAAATTTTTCGGGGAAAAAACTGTTTTATCATTAAACTTCTGTATAAAATATTGTGTAGTCGAAAAAGTCTTTTCGTATTTTGTCAATAGATGTCATTGCAGTCGTATATCTCCAGTGCTACCAAATAACCTTGTGTCATACCATATAGTGTTGGAAAGGCTTCATTTAACCAAAAAAAAATTCGGAGAAATTGAAAAAAAGTTACAGTGGTTCAAAAATGAGTGAATTTAATGCAGAAATTTGCTATATTATGAAATTTTTGTATAAAAAAGGGAATAATTGTGAAGTTTACGGAGACGATGCTGGATCAGTTCATGTAGCACAACAATGGTTCGCTCGCTTCCGTTCTGGAAATTTCGATGTGAAAGATGCACCTCGCTCTGATCGACCTATCCTGGAAAAAAGTCGATGAAATTATGAAAAAGATTGACTAGGACCGTCACATAAGCAGCCATGACATCGTCAAGGAACTTAATATTCATCATCAAACGGTTTTGAACAATTTAAAAAAAGCTGGCTACAAAAAGAAGCTCGATGTTTGGGAACCAAATGAATTGTCTGTGAAAAAATTTAAAGGACCGAATTAACATCTGTCATTCTTTGTCATTTCATTTCTGAAGCGAATGGTAACTGGTGACTAAAAGTGGATCAAATACGACAACAATGTGTTAAAAAGATCATGGTCGAAAGGTTTTGCTGAGTGTTTGGTGGGATTGGAAAGGAATCATCCACTATGAGCTGCTCCAGCCTGGTCGAACGATTGATTCTACATTTTACTGTCAACAACTGATGAGCTTGAAGAAAGCAATCGAAAAAACGGCCAGGACTGATGTACAGAAAGAGCTCGTCTTACATCAATACAACGCTAGACCACACACCTCGTTGATGACTCGGCAAAAACTGGAAGAGCTTGGCTAGGAAGTTTCGATACATCCACCATTTAGCCCTGACCTTGCACCATCGGATTACCATTTGTTTCTGTCAATGCAGAACTACTACCTTAATGGAGTAAAGTTGGCTTCAAGAGAAGCCTGTGAAAATTACTTGTCGCAGTTTTACGCCGAGAAACCAGAAAAGTTTTACACTGATAGAATAATGTTTCTAGCGGAAAAATGGCAAAAAGTGGTCGAACAAAATGATATATATTTGGTTCATTAAAATTCATTATAAATAAAAAATAATAATTTGAAGTTTGATCAAAAATACGAAAAGATCTAGATGGAATATGAGCTTGCTTTATGTTACTTTACATATAAAATACTTAACCGTAATTTTATGAGAATTATATGCAGCGCATTTTTCTTTAAAAATGGCCACAATGCCAATATCTTCCATAATTGTACATATCTACAAAAAATATTCAAATCAAATGATAAATGAGATACTAATGAGAGCATCAGCATCCAGCTGAGCATTTCGCCTTGTAATTATAAATGTAATTGGTATTTTGATATGCAAATGAGCCACTTGAAATCTCATATCCAATTTGAAATTTGTCCTTCAGCATATTCGTATTATTATAATAATTTCTACTTAAGAATTTCTTCTCTATTCTTTTCCGCACATTGCTTACGGAGAATCACTATAAATTACCGCAATTATTCTATTTGCGCTTGTAATTGATATCTGTCCGACAATTATACGTCCAAATCTTCAAATTAATGCACAATTATTTGCTAAATCAATTAGTTTGAAAATTATTTGGAAGTTTTGCAAACGCAGCGAATCACGTGGCTTAATTAGATTGGCATAAATACAAATAAATGAAAAATAAAAGAAATCAACGCAATTATGGTGTTAATTGAGAGCTTTCAAGAGTTATTTTCGGCGCTTTATTAAATCAATTTCGCAAATAATTTAATCGATATTTATTAACCGGTTAAGTGCGGAAAATCTGTGCTTGCTGCCCGATGTGCTAAAACTGACCGCATGCTAATAGCCATAAGCCATATGTGCGCAAACTGTGGTCCATTAGCAACTTTTTAAACCGCATTTATCGGGCGTCAGAACTTTAAAGTGCTACTTTTTAAACAGTTTGAAAAATATTAAGTTTTAATAAGAAGTGCTGACGCTTTTAATAATAAAAAATAAATTCACCAAAGCAAGCGATAATTGGCGGCGCAGAGTTGTTGTGGGTGTGTGGATTGCAATTAAACTTTTTCAGATATGTTAATTGTTTATTAGTATATCGCTAGGAGATTATTAACATCAGAGTAAATAAGATTTTCACATATTTTTGGTTATATAGTATTTTAGACCAGTCAGTATGCGCAGATGGGACTAATTTTCAGCATGCTTATTGCTAAATTGTATACACAATTATATAAAGGCAGCCAGATGAAGTTGAAAATTTTCCAATGTTGACATAATATGATGATTAATTAGATTACGGCTATAGCTATTGTAATCAATAATCCAATTAATAGTTCTAACTAGTTCTTATGTAAATAGTTATGGTCAAAAATTAATAAACAGTTTTTTGCACGTCGTCAAGCTTTGTTTTGATTTCAATGAATTTAAAAATTACTAGTTGTAAAGTAACCAATTACAAAAGTAACTAGTCCTAAAGTAACCAGTTTCAGAAATGAATAGTCCAAAAGTATCAAGTTGGAAAGTAAAGATTGAAAATTAACTAGTTCCAAAAGTAACTATTTGGAAGGTAACTAGTTCCAAAAGAGGCTAGTTTAAAAGTAAATAGTTTCTAAGTTGATAACAGTTTTCCAACTAATTTTCAAGCTTTCAGATTTCAACGAAATTGTATTGAATTGTCAGTTAGTTTCAAAGTAAGTAGTTACATAAGTACTTGTTTGTAAATTGAGAACGCACTAAATACCTTAGGGTTGCTTTGGATAGCAAACTGTTGCGAAAACACAATGTGAATGAAAAATTACGAAAGGTCAACAATACTTTATATGCGTGTAGGCAGAAGCTCTACACAACCTGGGGCCCGGCGGAGCGACTATTACACATAAAACCTTTGAACATAGTTCGGGGGGTAATGACGGGTTAGCAAGCACCGCTACATGATCCCACTTTTTAGTTGGACATTTCAGAGTAAATATAGAAAAATATGGTTGGCATAAAGACATCTTATCTGCACGGAACATATTAAATATTTATACGAAAGGCTCGAAAATTGAGAACGGAGTTTGTGCGGTAGTGTACTGTTCAGAGTTAGAATAAGGCAGCCTTTTAAACTACCGGACCACGGCAGTATATTTCAAGCAGAGGCCGTTGCTATTAGTAAAGCCGCGAAGTTAGCCTGTAATGTATCAGCAGACAACTCTAGAATCTTGAAAAGCAGGGCAGTTGTAAAGATTGTACCAGAACCTAGCGACTTCACTTCCACTGGCTGCGTGGTAACAAAGGCATCGAGGGCAATGATATAGTGAAGGAGATTTCGAAGAGTGGTGTACAGTTGTCATCCAAAACATGATTAACATTGGAAAACCCATGCATTACCTATGCGAGGATCTGGAAAGAAGCATGGAATGATCAACCTGAGCGCAAAACCACAAATTTCATGTGTTAAACGGTAGATTGGAAATATACAAAATTTCTACTGGCATTCCTTAGAAGGGTTGCAGAGAACATGATTAGAAAACTCACTGGACACAGTAAGATGGCGGCAGACGCCTACAGAATGAGGCTCTCAAATCAAGAAGACAGTAGGAAATGTCAAGAGCAAGGCACCGGGGAAACAATGGAGCACCGCATTGACAAGGATATGCTTGAAGCATTTGGGCATCTCAATATGAGCCACTGGAAGAGGTACCATCAGTGAGTCCACAGATTGTGTTAAAATTTTCGTCAAGAGCAGGCATCCTAAATCATAACTACTCTTCATGGAATTTGTAATGGAACTTCAACTGATATCGCAAAGAACCAAAACTGGTTTATGCGTTGCTCATTAGTATACCAGATTAACCTAACCTAAACTTTTGGGACAGAACACTCTTACTCGCTATTGTTGACCTATAATCCAAGTAGCCTTGCGTTGTTACACGAATATACGTTAGAATAATATTCTCTGAGTTAGGGCAAGTGAAGACATCAACAAGTTATAAGGGCATCAAAGTGCTATGTAATAGATAACTCTGGATATGGAACACAAACTATATCTTTAGTGGACTAAAGCTAAACCCACACACTGTGAACCTACAATGAACTTCGTTCTGCATCCTTTCAGTCCCAACAAGTATTTCTCATACTCTCTGTGATTTATTATTAAATTAAATTTTTGAAAGTGACTTACTTAAGCAAAGAGGAGAAGCGTATCCTTTACGCCATCCAAAGAGAGATTACTTTCACCAACCAACGAAATATATGTATATGCTCCAGGGAGCAGCAAATCATAAGAAAATCTATGAGATGATGATTATAATACAAATATGCAGAGCGATTATGGCACGCAGTGACCTCTTGACCCTGCAACTCATAAGTTGAAGAAAACAAAAATCTTAGTGTACAAAGTTCTGGCCTCCAGACGCATATAAATTTGCAAGCCTCTCAGCTACGGCATAGCTAAAGGCTGAAATGGGACCAAAAACAAAGCGAACAGCCAAATAAGCAGTTAAGCCAGTGTAAACAAATTGCCAAAGAACTATGAAGAGGAAGCAAAAGAGAAAGAGCAAGCGAAATGTAAGTACCGCTATATGGCACTAACACATAGAGAGACACACAAAGGCTTAGTGGGTTGTGATAATTGCGTCATATGCGGATACAAAAGCGGAAAGCGAGAAGATGGCGGCGATAAATGTTGGCACAAGCGCTGGCAGTGAAAGTGGCGAATACATACATATATAAATATAAGTATATAAGTATGTTAGTGTGTATATAGGAACATATGCTGGTCTGATGTCTGCCTCCCTCAGAGAGGCACAAACAAATGCTGCTTCTTACCAGCAAATAAGGAAGCTACACAAGTAAGCTCATATATTAATGTGTAAATATATATCATTAGCTATATACACACATACATATGTATATGTATTCATACATATAATTGTTTGATTGTTCACAGCTTTCCAAGAATGTCATTTAAACCTTTAGCACATTAACACATTTATATGAGACTCTTTTCGTTTTCATGAGAAAAGTTGGTCGAATAGCCTGAGCACTTCTATCTCCAAGGTTACTTTTGATAATATTTAATTACGTTTGAGGTTACTAGCGGTTAATTAAAACTATTTGCGGCTTTTAGCTTTGTTTAACATTAAACCACATAAATACTGAGACTTCCTAAATTTAATTAGTAAAATGTGTACGAAAACCGTAGAAAACTAATTAAATATGGCTGCCTCCAATTCTGAACATAATTTCATATTTAGTCTTTATGTGGTGAGAGTTCTCTCTAGCGTTAATTGCTTACGGAGTATCGCAGAGGTAATGGGAAAATAGCATCGCTTAGACGAAGGAAGTCGGTACTAACGACAAGGAGTCTCAATACTGTAAACGATAGGGTCTAAGCTAGCTTGGTTATAAATATACTGGAGCTAATGACAGATCTAGAAATAAGCTGGAGATATTTAGGGAAGATTGAGACAAAGCCTAGACTATCTTTTCCACTTCTCTTCTTGAATATAGATGACGCGTTAATTATTTTTTTATTAATTTTTATTATTTTATTCATCGTTTCCAATGGCAATTACCCGTCTAAATAACACCAAAGCAGCGGGGGTAAACGAATTACCGGTCGAGCTATTCAAATACGCCAGCGAAGATCTGATAAGAAAATATCAGCTTCTTTGTAGAATATGATCGGACGAAAGCATGCCAGCGAATGGAATTTAAGTGTGCTCTGCCCAATCCATAAAAAGGGAGACCTCACAATCTGCGCCAACTACCGTGGGATAAGCCTCCTCATTATCGCATATAAGGTTCTATCGAACTTTCTGTGTGAGAGATTAAACCGTCAACAAACTGATTGGATTGTGATTGTGATTTTGGTTTCAGGCCTGGAAAATCAACAACTGACCTGATATTCAGCATGTGCCAAGTCTTGGAAAAGACCTGTGAAAAAATAATCGACACACCGCACCTCTTCGTCGATTCCAAAGCTGCTTTTGACAGCACGAAAAGGAGCTGCCTTTATGACGCGGGTATCCCCGCAAACCTACAAATACGTCTGAGTAAAAAAGCTTTGTCAGGATCGGAAAGGACCTATTCGAGCCGTTCGATAACAAACGAGGTTTCAGACAAGGCGACTCTCTATAGTGCGACATCTTCAATCTGCTGCTGGAGAAAATAATTCGAGTTGCAGAACTTAATCGAGCAGGTACGGCGTACGCCGATGACATCGGTATCATTGGCCATAACAACCACGACGTTAGTTCCTCTTTCTCTAGGAAAGACAAAGAAGCGAAACAAATGGTTCTGAGTAGTGAAAGTAGTGGGCAAGACGAAACATCTCCTGTCATCAAATAAACAGACGTCGCATTCGCGACTTGGCTCCCACGTCACTGTTGACAGTCATAACTTCGAAATCGTAGATAATTTCGTCTATCTTGGAACCAGTATTAACACCAACAACAATGCCAGCCTCGAGATCTACTGCAGAATAAATCTTGCCAACAGGTGCTACTTCGGACTGAGTAGGCAATTGAAAAGTAAAGTCCTCTCTCGACGAACAAAGACCAAACTCTACAAGTCACTCATCATCTTCGTCCTGCTTTATGGTGTAGAGTCATGGACGATGACAACATCTGATCAAACGGCGTTCAGAGTTTTGGAGAGAAATTTTCTGTGGAAAATGTATGGTACTTTGCGGGCCTTCACTGCGTTGGAAAGAACAAGGTGTGACCTGGCTTTGTTTGAAATCTCCAATTGGCGCCAAGTAGAGAAAAGGGTAGAACGACTGGCCCACTACTGTAAACTCGGCTATACCAAAGGTTGTTTTAATTATAAAACATCTGATACATGAAACATGATAAAGAATTAATTTTCAAAATTTCAACAGTTTCTATATTCTATATATAATCTATAATTTAACGTTATTTCTAAGCACTTACTTGTCGTTCCGTGGCAAGCGCACCCAGGAGCGTATGCGCTGCATTAATTCCTGTATTTTATTATTTCTTTCCAACTCGTCTTCCTCCTCCCACTCATAGTTGACGCTGGCATCTGAATTCATTTCACGATCTTCATTGAGATCATCGGTGATCGTGAAGGTGGGCCGCGAATGAACACTCTCCATGCTGTGGAAATTATTATTTAATAATGGCCTTTGAATTATTTTTCCGCGCCGTTACTACACTTGTGGTAAATATTATTTACAACTGCATTTACAACATTAGCCAAATATTTTCTTCACTTAATTTTTCGCAAAATTTACACATTTGAGAAATAATAATTAACTCAACACTTTCCATAAACACACGCACACAAATCACTTTTGGCGCTTTCGAATTGTTGCACATAACCCAATTTATTTTTGGCAGTTGTGGACGGATATTATAAGCCCACTCACATACACATAATCATACATATGTATGTACACTTAAATACGCGTATCAATCGATTGCGCGCGTCTTTCAATCAACTCACCGCGAACATTTGCATTTTTTGTTTTTGAACTGAAAAAACCTGCATCATTTGCGGCGAACTGCGCGCCGCGTTAACTTGTTGGATCTTGAAATATCACTATACGGCAAACCCTTCACGGACACGAAATTTGTGGTGAATTCTCGCCAACGAAATGCCATCACAGACTAAACAATCTCGTGGCCAGCCAAGGCGGAGAGCCTTTGCCATCAGCGGCGCTTGGCAAAATGGTCTCTTAATAGTTGCGTTGACGCTGGTTGGCTAGCCGCTGCCACCAAATTGTTTTGGAAGCACGCAAAAAACTAATACAAAATATACTTATATTCATGTCTCGTATATATCTCTAATATACACATATATGCACATTTATAAATAGGAAGAAAGCAAAAGTGCTTAGTAAATACACATAAAAATACATATTTATAGTAAACATGAGAATTTCAGATGTAAATGCATATGTACAAATCCATGTGGCGCTGGTGAAAGCAGGAAATATTTTCATTTTGTTGTAAAAATAGAAAAAGAAATACTAAAGTGGGGTGGCAGACACATGGCAAAGGCAATGAAAATCCGAAAAGCGTGTCAAAATCCATAAATGTGTGGTTTTTGTAGTTTGTTTGTTTACTTTCTAGCATTCGTACACATTTAAATCTATTGTTCTAAGACGGCTATAAGTGAGCACCCATTTATGTACTACATGCTTATGAACAGTAGGTGAGAAAAGTAAAAATTCATAATTTCAAAATGAATTGATTAACTCATTTCCATCAGATCTAAAATAGATTATATTAGAGTCATTCCCGTACATATTTAGTATCATCTCTGCTGCTGAATATAAAAGATGTAGTTATCCGCGAAGGTTAGGTTAAATTAGGTTAGCAAGTCGATCCTAGCAGGAATTTTTCTTATATTACCTATCTATTTTATGTTATCTAAAATTGATTTGTAAAGGTCTTAACATATCGACAAAGCGTTTTAACACAAATTTGCTGAGACGGCCAATACCAGTTTCGGCAAAGTCTGACGGCTATAGAAAGAGTGTCGGAATCTTTTCATCTCAGCAAGAAAGGCTAAGTTCAAGTGAAACTGAGTACATCTTGTAACTTGCAAGAATCAACACAGCGAAATACCTTAAGATGTAAAAAGTCAACCAGAGGATCGGAATCCAAGCAATTTTATATATACATATACTATTGGGTAGTCAATATTGAAATATCTTTTCGTACCATGTCGTTGCATTCGTATGGTTGAAGTAAATTGTATAAGAATACCGTGAAGATGGTCTATGACTCTGAAATTGATAAACAGAACTTACCGAATTCCGGAATCGGTTCTATTAAAAGAAGGATAACTCAAAGTTCCCATATAGCAACTGATCAAAATTGTAATGCATTTAAGAGCACACATTGGGGGATAGCCAAGGAACACTTCATTCTCTTAATCACTTAGCAACCAGCAAGATTATATGTATATGGTATATGGTATATGGTACCTTGATAAACAATATGTTCGCAATACCTTTGCTCTTGCTGGCAACACCTGTTGGATTCAATATCCTTACACCAAACAACGTAATAATATATATGTATGTGTGAGTATTTCTTCTTAAGTATTTAGGCAGTTTCAAATCAGCTGTTTGTCAATCAAATAATTCTCACACATGCCTTTCGGTAGACAAATACAAAGTGGTCCTAATCTTATGTAAATAATAAATATTGTAAAATTTATGCATGTAGAGCTCGATATCATCATTATATGGACTCATGCATATTTACACACAATTTCAAGTGCCTACGCAAAACAAAAGAAAGACATTATTCTTATTCATATATTGGAAAAAAAGGTTACTCCACTTTTTCTTATGCAAGAATAGTTTTTCTCCTTTTGGGCATTGATGTGTTTGTGTGCAAGTAGGTGCGGTAATTGTGGCAGACTGCTTCTAAATAAATTAACTAATTGAACTGGAGAATAAAATGTTAGAACGAAATATTTACTGAGAGCCAGTAGACAGTGTAACGTCTGGCTTCTGTAGTGCTTTTGGTTGAATTGTTTTCTGTTAGGTCAGTATTCTTTTAAAATTCAAACATTTCTAATAAAATTTTGTATACTTGCTTTTCATATTTTGAATTTCTTTATGTACATTTTTTGAAGCAAGAAAATATCATGATTTGTGAACGACCCTATTATCCTTCCGCGAGCTTATAAAACAAAGTCAACTTATTTTGTAAGAAGAAATTAATGTAACGGGATAAAACTTTGCACGAATAATGTCTTTAGTGTGTGCCACCTTATGACCAAAAATTGTTGAAATCCAATAAAAGCTGTTCAAGCCCCTAGGTACCGTATATTTAGACTCCGATAGTTGATTTTTGATCGAAAATGTCGGTGTATGATATACATACATAACTGAAATTAAAGGATTATCCTGCTCTTATAATGGTATGTCTGTATGTCAAAAATAGGTTGAATCAGACCTTCTACCCTTAGCCCCTATATACTTAATATGAAGATTTTCGAACTTCCGCGTGAATTTGTACCGCATACAGTTATTACAATGAAAATAATAGAACGTGTTTTAGTTATGAGTCATAACAGTGTATCTTTGTGCCTAAAATAAATAGCCCCTTTATAAATCCTGATATTAGATTTTCGAACATCCGGCTGAATTTACTCTATGTGATTGGTTTTACACCATAAAGTATTTCCCTGGCTTTGATTCTTGCAAGTTGCAAGAGTATAAAATGTTCGGTTGCACCCGAACTTAGGGCTTCCTTACTTGTAACTTTTCTTTTTCATTTCACTTATATTTATCAGTTAAGGACACATTTTCCATGTAAATAATATCATATAATACGAGTAATATAAACATAGATTTTATATATATAAATATACATTAAAAACATATGTGTTTACATACATTTGCATATGTAACTTACTTGGTATTGTTGTGATTCTGCCTGCTCAAAAGCAATTCATTTGTGCACGAATACACTGGCAATCATATACGCTCTCTTTCGTACTCGCGCATAATTAGTTTGTTAGCGCACAACTTTATCCAGACACTCAATGCATTCCAGTTGTTGTTGCTTTGTCTCATTCTCATTTCACCTGCCAGCCATATTCCTTAACTAGTGCATTTTCAAAAATATATTAGCATATACATATGTATACTTAAAGAATAACTCGTTAGCTTACTTGGTTTTGTTGTTGTCCTGTATGCTCATTAGACAAATCATGAGAGCACTAATTCTCTTTCTTTAAATTACTCACACTCGCTAGTTTTTGCTAAAATTCGCACCCTTACAATTTTTTTGGCAATACATATGTACATACATGCATGCATATATACAAATGTACGATCACAAGCAGCATCTAACTAGCGCTCCACTGCCGTTTTAGGTTATGTTTTTGGTTTGCCGTTTGCGTAGGCAAAGTTTGATTTTGTTTCACTTTTTAACTCTCACTCTCTCACTTATTACTTTTTAATCGGATATCCTTAAGTTTATAACCGAGAAATTAACTTATTTAAGGCATTTAATATAAATTTACGAATTTCACTCACTGCCGTTAAACTGCTGATTCACTCGTTAGCTGAAGCGGAACTGACGAACATATCGCCAACGTATGTAGGGTTGCATATCCTTTTTTAAAAATATTTTAAAATTTATAAGGCAACAAATTATTAAAATTAAGTGTAATATTTTGTAATATATATTAATACATATTAATATTATAACAACTTTTGTTACTAAAAACAATAAATTAAATAAAGATGATTAGAGTATAGATACATATCTGCAAACAAACTAAATAACTAAATATAAATGTATGCATGTTTATATACATTTCTTGAGTCCAAAAATCAGTTCATAATTTCCCATGGATTATAATATATTTGTATTTCTTAAAAAATAAAACATTTTTTACAAGAACTTTTTTTACATTGGAAATGCAACCCTTTTCCGTTTCCCCTACTGTTCTCGCTAATTCCGTTTCGGCGATTGAGTCAGCTGTTTGACAAGTCATTTCCTTTGTGACATTTAAAATTTTTAATCCGAAATATTGCGCGCAGTTAGATAATCAGAAAATCAATTATATAATAACTAACGAATGCATTAAACTAATGAAAATATAGTACATAAATACAATCTAAGTGAACAATAAAAGTATGTGGATGCAATAACAAACCTATGAGCTAATAAACACGCGTTCTTCGTTCAATAGTTTTTAATATAAATGTGTAAGTTTATTTTATTAATAATAGTAACTAACTAAATTTTTGAAAATATTGTAATAACTTGTTTACGATTTAAAGGAAGCGTACGCTCACGGGTGCATATGGCTCTATGGTTGCAATTGCGAAGTGGTTTAATCCGACGCATTATGGCTAGTGCTTCTCTGGTATGTACATATTATTGTTCTTTTTATATTGAGTGCTAGCAACGTTTTAATACATTAGAGATGGTACAAGAGGGCTTTGTAGGAGCCGATTTCAAATGCCGATTTGATAAATAGATGGTGGGTGGTGCCACACACTTTAGGTGAAGTCATATATCTCCGTACCTATTCTGCAAATTTTAACCATATTTAGTAGATAATACATATCATAATATCATTTTTATGTTACACTGCAAAAATTGCGGGAATCGGACTGCGCCTACTTATCACATAACACAATTTTAATATCCTTGTGATTCTTACACTTTCCAGTGTACAAATCAAGCACCAATGAATTCATTTAAAACTTTATACAAATAGTGCTTTTCAGATATGTCATCTCAAGTCGAAAAATTGTTCAAAACGGACAACAACTGTTCAAAGCCGCAGATGCCGAATAAGGAGACCTCAAAGTCTTTTGTTAACTTTTTACCGCAACGTCGGTTAATTTGTGCGATATATTATTATAGCGACCAAGCTTTGTCCTGATGGAAGAGGTAACCCTTCTGTTGATCAGTTCTGGCCGTTTATTTGCTTGCTTTAATCTTATCAGTTGTTGACAGTAAAATGTAGAATCAATCGTTCGACTAGGCTGGAGCAGCTCATACTGGATGATTCCTTTCAAATCCCACCAAACACTCAGTAAAACCTTTCGAGCCGTGAATCCTGACATTATGATAATTTGTTAAGCTCACCACGCTTGGAGCTCACACGTTATTGTCGTATTAGATCCACTTTTCGTCTCCTATTACCATTCGCTTCAGAAGTGGTTCGGTTTCATTTCGTTTCAGCAAATAATCGCAGATGTTAATTCGGCCCATTAAATTTTTCACAGATAATTCATTTGGTGCCCAAACATCGAGCTTCTTTTTATAGCCAGCCATTTTTAATTGATTCAAAACCGTTTGATGATGAGTGCTAAGTTCCTATCTAAGTGAAGGTCTTGGTCAATCTTTTCTATTATTTGATCGAGCTTTTCAACGAGAGGTCGACCAGAGTTAGTTAATAATTTTTAATAAGGTCAGGAAAATAAGTCTCTGTAAGTAGATATCAAATTATGTTAGTGATGTCAAATGTAGGTACTATTTAATTTGAGCTGAAGTATTCGTCTTATGGGACGTAAACGCGTTTTGCGCATTTTAACAGAGGCCTGATACTTTAGCTTGAACTGCGAAGCTCCTAGATATCTAAGTCGAGTTATGGATAAGGCGAGACATGGAGCAAAGAAGGTGTTCAAGCGTCTCTCTCATGTCTACTTCCCCGCATGTATCGTCGTTACCCATCCGGCTCGCATGTGATCTGTCATTAGGCCAACAACCGTCCTGCAGTTCTTTCGAGACCGTATGAGTAAAAAGAAAGTGTGTTTTTCTTTCGATCTCTTGCACTTGGCGATCCTACATGTCTTTAAGACTTTTCTTCTCGCCATGACTAGTCTGTCAGCCCTTTTGGAAATTTGTATATGATTCAATTCATTGTATATATCTTTTAGTGACTTCTGTATGTTCTGCACTGGTTCGGTAACCAGACGGATAGCACTTTTGGCAATCTCATCAGGATTTCATTTTCGGGAACTCCTTTTAGGGCAGCATATATGGATCATATCCATTGTCAAATACGTTTGACAAACCTTTCAAGACTCATAGAAAACACCGAAAAAAATAAAACTCACCAATCACAATAAGATAAATATGCATATTTATTTAAAGTGCAGATTAAGATATTCTTAACAACTTTTTCAATAAAATCACAATCAAAAAGTTGTTAACATTTGCTTTAGTTTTCCCTACTTGTAGTAGGAAGAGAGATTATACAATATATGGTATACTTATTTGTAGTCAATAAAATCATATAAAGTCATATATAATAGAACAAACATATTGTAATATAATACACATATGTACGTATGTATATATGTAAATTCAGCTTAGAGTTCGGTTAAAATTTCTAAAAGCGAAAAAATCTGCTTACTAAAATTGAATGAGCACGCAAACGCTTGTAAAGCATTTTCAATAAAAATACTTGATAGAGATAGTTTATGCTTAAGCCTATATACATAGGTATAATATAATATATTTATTTATGTATGTATGTGTACGTGTATATAACTAATTGCTTAGGAGCTAATAGCCTTGAATTGAATGCTGGTAAACTTCGAGCTTGGCTAGAAAGCGCCAGTAGCGACTACTCGCTATGCCATTCGAAGACAATGTGCGCCCATATGAGATAGGCGGTGATGATAACGATTTGTCCCAGCATCAGTGGAAAAACAACTCTGTGTGCGAGAAAAGAGTAAGGAGAAACAAAGAGATAATAGTAAAAAACTTAATATTATTTGTTTTGTTGTTGCACTCACTTCAAGTAGCGTGTGAATGTTATTTTATAACCATGTTGTTCGGCAATGCCGGCCGAGACCACATTAGAGGAGGCGCCATACAAAGTGCCATTTCCTGCGAAGAAATATTTTGCTTTTAACACAAAAGTCATCTTCATAATAACCACTATCACCCACCTCCCAAACTTGAGCCGAATGTTAGCGCCCACACCAGCGGCTCCAACGGCAGACCTAAAGTCTCCCTGCTCACCAACGATACTACCACACGCACCATCATAGCGGTCACTGGTATGCTGTCTAGCACCGCCGACGCCAACGCCGATATCCATAATATAATGAATATAGCCATGGCCAGACGATGTCGTTCGTCGACAAATAATATAATCCTTTTCGTTAATTCACCAATACAAGCGAAGAGGCCCAAACGCTCCACGCATTCCATCATGACAAACATGGCGGCGAAAAATAGCAAAGTCGTCCATTCGATGCGATGCAACAGATGCTCCATATCGTCACGATTCAAAACAATCAACAATGCAATAACACCGAGCAGCGCCAGCCAGCCTAGCGGTAACGTGCGCCATTTCGGCACCGACTGCACGAAGAAGCAGACGAGCACGAATGTCAGCGCCGCACAGGCTTGCAACAAAAGCATTTTATGTTTGATGGGATACTTGAGTTTGAGTTCCTGCAGTGTATGTGTGTAGGCGTCGTTCGAGTCCAGACCACGTTGCTTGCGGCGCAGCGTACGTTTCAGCAGTTTCACTTTCTTGTGCAATGTGGCGCGTACGAGGTCGGCATCCTTGGAATAGGAGGAGAGTGAATTGGCGGCACGTTGCCAAACTTTGATTTCGCGTCGTAGATCCTTAAACTCTTTCGGTTCGTTGAGACGCAACGATTGTGGGTCGCGAAAGACGAAACGCAAATGCATGCAACTCTGTATGGTGACCAGAATGACGCCGGGTAGGGTGTGAGCGACGAATTTGGTGAAAGTAATGCCCTGAATGTGGAAATGAGGTATTCAAGGCTCATTAATTAGTTCCAAGATATTTGAGTATTATAAATTTTGATCAGTTTTCTAAATATGTTCATTGTTTCAGAAACTTTAACCAAAAAACGTAATTTTTGCTGCCCAGAGCTCTACTAGGATATCCATTGGGAATGGGCTCTTCGAGCTAAACCCACGTAGAGCAGAATATTACTAATATTGATTCCCAAAGCTTACATATAAGAAACACGTTATTCGAAGAATCCGAGGTGATCATTATTTTTCTATTCTACGATCTTTGATCTTCCTCTCATTGCTTCCATTGGATCAGCTTATTCTACTATACCTATATTCCCGTATTATTTAAAATTTCCAACTTACATTTTTGGTAAAAAAGTGATTCGAACAAATAATGATCGAAATTGGATCACCAATGGGTGTTAGCGAGCCACCAATATTCGATTGCACTATGATACCGAGTAGCACCGGCACTGGATCCAAACTCATCACTTCGCATAATCTGTAAAAAAAACAAAAACTGATTAAAAGCTATGACCTCCCAAAGACTTACACGAGTTTACCGTATGGCCACTGGTGTCATCAAAATAACAGTTGTCACGTTATCGAGAAAACTCGATACAAAACATGTTATAAAGCAAAGAAAATATATCATAGGCCAAATTTTACCGCCCGAAATTTCGAAAGCCAACACTGCTATATAGTCAAAGACACCGGTCTCCGCCAGAATGCCCACAATGATCATCATACAGAACAGTAATGTCAACATTTCCATATCCATCCATTCGATGATCTCATCCATATTTGGACGATCGTCGAAACAAGCCAACACCGCGACAGAGAGTATGGAACAGACAATGGCCACAAAGGTGCGTTGGAAAACCTAAGAGTAGAATACAAATTGTGTTCTTGGCCACAATTATTTTCTTTTATCTTCATACCTCCCACACGAGCAACGCATAGAAGATCAGTAATATGCCCGCCGCGAGTAGTGTGCCAATCTTTTTATTAATAATCAGCGGATTGTAGACCAACTCGACAGCGAAATCCTTCTCAGCATTGGTGTACATGCTGAGCCGCATTGTCACACCCGGTTTTTGTAGATTACCCAAAACATTGGCCGGCATTTCGTAGGTCTGATTGCGCCAAACAACAGGCGCCACCTCAAAGAGTGTTTCCGAAACTATCGGTATGAGCCAAGGCTGTAAAATGTTCTACAAGAAAAGCATTGGTAGTGTAACAAAAATTAATTTTAATAACCCAAAATTAATACCTTGTAATCCTGTCTGTTGTTTATTTTGTCATAATACGACAACTGTGGCTGAACGAATAGAAATTTGCCAGCATCGTCATGCTGATACATGCGCATGGTCTCGTTGAATGTGCCGAAGATTTTGAGCTTGAAATCGCCGGTGGGATTCTTGGGCAGCACAAAGTCTACGATTTGGCATAAGAATATAAGAACGTTTGAATATTATAGTCATATATGTATATGATTTATCTATGTATTTATAAGCCTTCCACTCACTTTTCGTTTTATTCCACGGCACTTCCAGTGTCTTCTCGAACAAATGCTTCTCTTCGAATATCATTAGCACAACCGCTGCAAATACCCAAAATATTAAAAGTCCGCCACGTTTTATTAACCGTTCACGTTTGCGTCGCTCCTTCGACTTTTGTTTAGCCACTACACGGGTCACAACCGCTTTTGCCTTTTCGTTGGTCGAGTTTTCGATGTCCGAGAGTGTACATTCGCCGTCGGTACTATGTATGTATGAAAGTGTTACTTATCTTAAGTTCTACGTTTTAACCAATTTTACTTACCTTCGTTCATCGCCTGTATTATGGCCGTGTGACAGTTTTCTCATGTTGATATATTCGGAATCTGCAAAACTGTGCTCGTCTTCATAGCTCGACTCCAAGTCATGTGGATTGCCGGACTCATCATCCGTAACCACTGTGGAACCTGTGGAATTTAAAATGGTAAATGTAGAGATTAAATGCTTTCTTTTTTATGTAGTATATTGGGAGTGTTTTTTACGTGATGGATTCCAAACTCAGCACACAACCTTGGGGACTTTAGGTCGCCTTCAAACGGCAGTTTTTTTTGGCTACCCAGAGGATAGTTGGTCTAAGACCGGAAGTCATAAGATGCTTGAGCCATATGTAAAAGAATCGTTTCTGTTCACTCGGAATAATTAGCGCTCAGAGAACTTTCCTGACTTGCGTGAACTTCTACACATGGCTCCATCCTCTCGGCAGTATGAGTTTTCGAGAGAAAGATCTTCTGCGGAAGATTTATGGTCGTTTGTGCATTGGTCACGGCGAATACCGCATTCGATGGAGCGATGACTACGACTACATTGACATAGTACAGCGAATTAAAAGACAGCGACTGAGCCGGCAAGTTTATGTCGTCCGAATGGACGAAAACAAACAAACGAATCAAAGGAAGAAGAAGATCTCCACTCCGTTGGAAAGACCAAGTAGAGAAGAACCTGGCTTCGCTTGAAACCTCCAATTGGCGCCAGACAGCGAAAAGGAAGAGTGACTGGTGCACCTACGCTAGTAAAGAAGAAGATATCGACCTTGAAATTTCTGAATCATCCGCCCAGCACATTCCTATTTTCACAGAACGACCTTCTTTAAGTTATTTAATACCAAATTTTTATATGAATGGAGACATGTTCACATTCCAATGAGCAAATATAGACTCTAAGTAAATACTTCATTAACATTAAATATGAAATATGGCCATCATTATGAGTTATAGAAACGCGTGTCGAAACTACGAAGAAGTCAATGAGTTTATCGCATACCACAAAGAAGCATCAATCAATCAACAACAAATTATACAACATTAGCACGGTCGGGAGTACATACACGAGTACAAACTAATAAAATCAAAAATAATATTAATGTTTGAGCCATAGTCATAAGGACACTTGAGTATTTCTGTGGCTGACACCCACATACACGGAGCGACTGTACACAAATACTTATAAAATTTCTCTATATATTTCAATTGTCTGTTATGAATATTATTATTTGCTTATGTGTTGGTACATACATATTTATGGCTATGAAAAGCCCAATAATTCCGATATTTACGGCGTAATTAACCTTCGTTTATATTTTTTGCTGTTAACCACTTCCTTAACTACTTGCAAATGAATGCGTGGGAAATGGAATTGAATGGCGCTTCCACTTGAAATGCATGGAAAATGAAGTAGAGTATCGACGACTCGTTGACAAGAGCAACGTTTACAGTTACAACAATAATACTTGCGTTGATTAACGACTCAATTTAGACAAGCACACAAAAAAGCGATTGCCAAAAGGTTTGCAAACAAAAGATAAACATCAAACAATTGTTTTATTTGATTGGTTTGTGGGAACTGCCATCAATAGCCGGCTCATATTTCACTCTCAATTAACATTTGACATTTACACATAAGTAAATATACTTGTAGTTTATTGATGACATGTATTACCTTATGTATATGCCAAAGGAAATAATGTTCTAAGATACTAAACTTGAGCGATTGGCTTTAAAAGCCATATATGAAAGCGTGATTCGTATTATCGTTTATGGACTCAAAAATTGACCGAATGAAATCTTGGAAAACTTCATGTGATTAGATTTTGCATATTTTCAAACTAAACTTACAGACCAACATAAAAATTCCAAACAGAAAATCAAAAAAAAAAAAATCAGAGTTATCAGAGATCTTATGAGAAATCAGCTTTCAGATAACCTTAAACAGTGCCACGCTCATAACTCAATTAACAACAGAAAATACCATAATATAGTAACCTATCTTTTATTTTGAAGAACCTTGCTAATTTGAACATGATATACTTGCTTGCTTTTCTCACCTTTTAATTATACCAAAATATTTAAATTATAACAGTTGCTAGTTCAATTCGCCACTATCGAAGGCTCCAAAAATCGATGACCGTATAATATTGTTATAATGTTCTAACCACCTGCTAATCTATATATCTCTCCCATTATACCAAAAATTAGACTTATACCAGTTGCTTGTTCGATTCGTCACGATCCATGATTCAACAAATCAAAGGCAGCATGGTTACAGATTAGGTTATTTCTACTCTTTATCAAATACAATCAAATCTCAATGAGTACATTTAAGCTAGAACATTATATACTCAATGTGAGCTGTATAGACTAAATTTTCAGAAATCAAAATATCACTTTAGAATCATTTTCCAAGTATATTTCATGCAACTGCTTTATTTAAGTATCACCAATGTCGATGAACATTTTCGGTCAATGACCTGAATAAAAATTAAAAATTAAAAAGAAAAATCCTGATTTTATATGTTAAAAAATCAACAGAGAGAACAGAAATAGAGATCAACATTGGCAGAGCTTATTCGATTAAAAGTTGAACGAACAAAATCTGAACAAGGGAATTAAACCATAATGGAAGAGCAGGAGAGCGAGAAAAAGATCAATATCTTGACATAATCTGACTTTGAACTTAGACATACTCATAGTTTTATGATGTGACTGCATATGACCAGACCAATGCAGTCGATGGAACGATGAGCTCTACGAGATAAATGACGACATTGACATAGTTCAGCGAATCAAGAGACAGCGGCTACGCTAACTAAGTCATGTCGTCCACATGGATGCAAACAATCCAGATCTAAGAGTATTCGATGCAGTACCAGCCGGGAGAAGCAGATAAAGACCTCCACTCCGTTGGAAAGGCCAGGTAAAGAATGACCTGGATACACTTGGAATCTCCAATTGGCGCCAATAAGAAGAACGACTGGTGCTCTGTTGTAAACTCGGCTATAACCGCGGAAGCGTTGTCTGCGCCAATAAAGAACAAGAAATAGGAGTGCAAACAACTCACTGTCTGTTTGATAAACATTCTAGTAGATTGGCTATACCATTCAACCACTATTCTAGATGCTGTCAAGAGGTAAAGGAACAAGAGACCACAGGCAGCTTTCATGCGAATGCAAGGCTTTGTATAAAAGATGAATCGCAGTGAAATGCATCTTAACAGCTTCGCCCACAAAGTTCTATTCATAAAAATAAAATAAAATATGTTTACGCATGCGTAAGTTAAACATTTTTCCCTTACGTAAGTTAGCCTTGAACTTTGCATTTTTTGCACTCAAATATCTAAATTTAAACTTGACATTGAAAAACTAAAAGTATAAATATTTCCCCTGCAGTTTTCGCCAATCAATTAGTTGCTTGCAGCGCATTTTTTTCTGTCGACAACATGTTAAATTAACTATAAATACAATGCAATGCATTTTTTTCTGTTCACCTACCATGCAAACGCTCATTTTCCATTTGAAAGGACACCATGCTCGGATCGTGTCGTATTTGTGGCGGCAGAGCACGCCACACCTGCAGCGTCTGCTCGGTGACCTGACCAGGTGCCATGAGATTGCGACTGGAATGCGGCTTCAACAGATCAACACTCTTCGTTGGTGTGCTGGCGGCGACGTGCGCGGGGCTGTGTATGGGGCTGGCACCATTCTTCAGCACGCGTATTTTATCCTTTAAGCCCATATTCTCGACTGTGTGTGTGTGTTTGTGAGAAATGAATAGCTAATAATGAGCAGCTGTGTTGATTTACTTGTAAACACAGTCGGTGGGTTAACAGGTGGGTGGTTGCTGTATCGTTGGCGGTTTTATCTTAGAAATACGTTTGATTTTTCCACTGCGGTAGCGCACGCGTGCTCCATATACGCTCACATACGCGGCGACATTGTTTATTCAACACTTAATCACAATTAAAATAGTTAAACACAAAGGCATTTCTTGTCTGTGGCGGCTCAAGATGTTCCTGTGTATTTGTGTGAGTGTGTTTATTTAACTAATTAAAATGGAATTAAAGTAGTTTGTTTTGTTTATGTGTTCGTGTAATGAATTAAAAAAGACGAAGGCGTTGAAATTATTTTTTTTTTATTGTTTCTTTTATAATTTGCTATGCGGATACGCGCGCTCGTCGCTGTTGTGGCCAATGTCAATTCCCATTCCACTGACACTGACAGTGGCGGATTGCTTTTGGACACACTTGTGTATATATGTATATTTATATTTATAGTTTGTTCAATCATACACACATAGGCGTTTAATTATTTTCTGTTTTCACATTGTATTTTCAAATTTTATTTTCTTCGTTGCGTTGTTTTGCAAAAGATTTTATTTTTCAATATTCATATTTGGTTATGCATGAATTTGTATGAAATATTTTTACAAAATAATATGAAAAACAAATTATTACTTCTGGGGTTATCTTCCGATTTTATGCATCACACTGTCGGTAGAAGTTCTTATAATATTTGCGCTCAGCAAATTTGGTTATTGTAGTTTTAGTGGTTTAAAAGATGTGTGCATTAAACTTATTAGAGGGCGGGGTCATGCCCACTTTTTCAAAATTTTTTCACAGATGTCTTGCTACTGCAATCCGCCGTTTTATGTAATTTAGTGCTTAGTTACAGCACTTTAGAGGTTTTCGGTTAACAGCGTTTGTGGGCGTGGCAGTGATCCGATTACGCCCACCTACGAACTATCATTTTTTTGTACTATGGAACCCATATACCAAGTTTCATCGAGATATCTCAATTTTTACTCAAGTTACAGCTTGCACGGACGGACGGACAGACAGACAGTCACCCGGATTTCAACTTTTCTCGTCATCCTGATCATTTATTTATATATAACCCTATATTTAACTCGCTTAGTCTCCTTTCAGCTCGATAAACTTGAACCAGTAACGATCCAAGAGTAAAGAAAGTTAAGGATTCCCTCGAGAAAAAAGATCGGTTGAGTAGTTTGCGAGAACTATGGACATTCGACTTTACTTCGAGAAAAATGCGTTTAAAGTTTTAATGGACTAAGGGCTGACCTCGAGCGCGCAACTTTTCAAGACTGTATCCTTATTAAAGAATTATATAGTACAAGTTTTTTGAACTGATGAAACCCCTGTAACGCCTTAAATCCGTCTGAAAAATATGTTTTCTATAAATGTGGAGAGTTGACTTTACCGACGAAGCGGAGAATGATTTTTTTAAATTTATGCGATAGAAAGTGAAGAAGCTCATAACTTATGTCAACCATATGAGGCATTAGTAAAGCCCTGTGATGTCTCGACCTTCATTATGATCTGCTCTAAGCAGTCAATGTTGATCACAACTCGTGAATCCCAGCAAATGGTGACCGGTAGCATAGTATTTTACATCTTCGAAGCAGGTTAGCTGGTTTAAGTTCACTGTTTAAAATTTTCCTTGGTCGCTGGTGTGTACTAATGGATCGACATTTCATAGTCGCTTGCTAAAGGTCCAGAAACTACTTCGCATTGCTTTTAAACTAGTTCAGATAATACTGTTAAGTGATCTCACAGTTGCACTTATTTTCCGGAGTGATCAAATACGGTATCCAGTTTCCTCAATTCGAATATTTCATGCGGAATATGACCCATTTGATATTTTGAGATGCCAACTTCGCGATAAAAAGCGACTTCGTTGAAACTCGTTAAGCCAATTTCTTACAGTCGATCTCGTCCGTATGAGATAAAACAAGAAAAAGCGTTAGCTTGCCAGCATCCACCAACATAGTAGGACCGGAGTCTTTTATTTCGATTTGTCCCCATACCATAAAGGAGCTTCTAGGTAAGGGTTGGGAGAACATCAAACCTCAAAAGGTTTAAATATGTAATCAAACTTCTAAGGGAAAAACTCAGGCTATTTGTCGCCTTTTACACTGACCATTTTAAGCTCAAGAAGCACTTATATAACATGTGTCTAGCTTCTTATGCGAATTGCCGGTTCTGCGAACTCCAGAACACCTGCTAATTGACAGCATAGCAATCTGTTGACGCCTAATTCCATATAAGAACTTGATTTTGATCGGTCAGTGATCAGATATGGCTGGTCCGATGGTTCTATCTGAATAATATATTCAGAGGATTGTAGCGTTGCTCGTTAGACAATAATCCAAGTAAAATTTCGTGAAGATACCTAGGACCAGAAAAAAGTTTTCCATACAAGGACATGATTTTGATAGTTCAGTTTCTATGGCAGCTATATACTACAGTGCTCGAATTACGGGCGTTCCGACAAATGAACAGTTTTTTGGTACGAAAAACACAACATTTCATATCGATTTCCCAAAAACTGAAGGACTAGTTCGTATATATACAGATAGATAGACGGACGGATGGACAGACAGACGGACATGGCTAAACCGGCTTAGCTTCTCAGGCTGATCATTTATATAGATATGTATTTTATAGGGCCTCTGACGTTTCATCGTGGCAAGCTTAAAGAAAAAACGAATCCTATTCTACTCTAATTTTGACAGTTACGGTAAAGAACTCTCTTGTATTGTCTTAAGTATATAAAAAAGTTTTGTCCGTTTCCATTACTTTTTATAAAGAAAACTTTCAACGTAGCAACCTCAGCTTGAAACGACAAAAATGTTCGCGAAGGTGTAACGGTTCACGCCTTCAAATGCTCGTAGACACAAGTGATAAATGTCAACAAAAAATACGTTCTTCTTGTGCATTCTTATTCTTCGCGCTCAATACGCGTGTGTCATGACGCAATGCTTCAAATGTTACGCAGGCTTTTGTATATTAATTTACCGATTTATTTATGTTTTTGGATATAAAAACTGGGCTTTCACACGTCCGCAAAGACGTGGAGAGATTTGAAGCTATTGTGTGTGAGTTAGAATTTTTTTTTCATTTAAAAATATTTTACACTTATTTTTATTTCTTCACATTTATTTATGTTTATTCTTGCACTTTCCAGAAGGAACTTTCCGCGTTTGATTTATTTATATTTTCTTATCACTTTTTGTATATAGCCACACCACCACAACACTTCATTGCATTTTAATCAGCGGTAGAAATGATTTTTCATTTACTTTCGTACACACACATATACTACATACTTATTTACACATATATACTTGCAAACAATAAATTTCTGCCGCGACTCAACAGCTGATTGGTGAACTTGAAAAAATCTTCGTTTGCATTTTCATGAAAAATTCCGCAACTTTAGCAGTCAGCGCTTGCCACACGACTAATTTGAATTCGCTGCGCCGCACAGCATTTCAACGGTTTCTAAGTGCCGTCGTCGTGCTTGTCGCTGTTGCTACAGCGCCGCAGCTGCGCGTAACGCTACCCCCGAAAACAAACTGTGCCCACTTCCAAGTGTCGCTGCCGATGTGTGGGTGTTGCTTTCCTGCCGCTTACTCGGTACGTGTGCGCAGGCTTCATCTTCGTGGCAGCAGCAGTCGACGTCACCGCAGCCGAGCAGCAGCGTTACTAACTGCTTCCAACGTGCAAACACGCCTTCAACACGGCGCTGATAGCTAGCACACCTCCACTGCCTTAGAAAGCTCACAAGCGCAAAACTTTTATGTGCCAACGAGCTTTCGAAAAGTTCAACATTTGTTTATTTGACCGGTGAAGCCTGTCAAACAATCAACAAATATTTCTTGTGTGTACCCACTTGGCACTGACAATGAATTTCTAAGTGCTTAATGGTTGTTGTTGCACGAAAAGCTTGCAGAAAAGCATACACAACGTGAAAGCAGTGGTTCACAAACATATTTCACTCTGATTGCTAATATGTATTCGAGCTAAATCTTTAAATAAATAAATGTTGTTAAAGCAATATGTCAAATTCTAAGAGATGTAGAGTTCAACAGTTGATTTAATAGTGCTGTAAGGAGCTCTCAGTTAAGCTAGGCTTTAGAGTACTGGACCATTGTAGTGTTTATCAGGCAGAAGTGACTGCTATTAAGGGGGCGGTAGGCGTACTGCTACGAAAAGCAGCCGCTTTCAGTGAGATGAGCATTCACTCCAATAGCAGGACGGAAATACTAGTGCTGAGCACTCTGACTGTGTGCTCAAAGTTAGTCAAGCGGTGTCTGTCCTCACTAGTAATAGCACCAAGATAATTCATCATCAGGCTCGTTTTAGTGTCTGATCATGGCGGAATGACTGACAATTACAAAGCCGACGAGGTAGCCAGAAGAGGATCTACATTGGAATATTGCATTGTAACACTGGATCGCATACGCTTAGCAAGAGCTGGTCGACGACCTGCTCCTGTACGACTGTAGGATCCTTGTGGCCTAGCTGGCTGCTACAAAGCCCACAAGTTAGCCTCGGGTGGTACCCTTTCGCCGCTTACATTAGACTTGGACCAAGTTGGATCTCCATTGGCATCTTGCGCTCCAGCACTGGATCACGCATGCGCTCAACAGGCACTGGTCGATTTCCCGCTCTTGTGCGACTGCACGATTCTTTTGACCTAGAGTAGAAGATAATTAAGGCTAAAAATCATGACAGGCGGACGGCAAGTTGTCAAAGTTTTTGGAGGAGGGGAGGTGGAAACAGTCTTTGTAAGACTGAGTTTTAAATATCTTGGCGGTCTTACCTTCGGTGAAAAAGGATACATAGAAAAAAATTATATTGTGATAGGCTCAAACCGCTTTGTAGATTTTAAAGAGCCTTGTGATCTCTTCTATAGAAGTGGTATGTAACACTACGGACCGGCGCTCTATGCTGTCCAAGTGAGAACCCTGTCAGGTTAACCAAGCCTAACCTAACCAACAGAACCAGAAACTCGAAAAGAAAGCTTTCGACAGTTTAGTACTAATTAAAGTCTTCTGTATAGATAAAATATTACTTAGTTTGCATCTTCCACTGAAAAAGTTCCACAAATGCATTTCAAAAAAGCTTGAATGCTAATAAAAGCTCTGAAAGCTTTCTTAACTAACCGTACTTGATTTTTTATTCCAACATTTTGCGCCGTCAACTTTATTTAACTATATTGATGAAAGCTTTGAACCTAACCAACAAAACCAGAAACTCGAAAAGAAAGCTTTGGACAGTTTAGTACTAATTGGAGTATTCTGTATAGATAAGATATTAGTTTGCAGCTTTCTCTGACTTATGCATTACAAAAAAACTTTAAAGCCATCAAAAGCTTTGAAAGCCTTATTTACCAACAGTATCTAAATTTTGATTTCGAAATTTTGTACTGTCAAGTTTATTGATCTATATTGAAGTAATGGCCATGAAAGCTTTGAACTGTTAAGTGATGAAAGCTCTACATAAATTATTGTTGAGCCTTTTAGAAATGAAATATGTTGGTTTTCAGTTCTAATTTATGACTTCAAATGAGAGATACAACAACAAGCAGAGCTTTTTTTGCATTTTTTCTTGATTTTTTTATCAAAGTAAACTCACATACCACATTTGCGTGTTCATTGATTTACGTATGAATTGTTACTATATTTTCTCGCGTGTTTACAGACCTTTCAACACATCACTTGTTGCTGTTTTGATTAGCCTATGAATATTGACGTGGCTTTCGCGCATTCCTAAGCAAGGTTCTGGTAATGTTGACCAAGCACTGACATGCACATAAATACCTCTAGGGGCTCCATTGTACTCACTAAATGATTTGTTGTAAATTTTTTCATTGCAAATGTGTAGGTGTTGGTGTTATTTGACTAGCGTGCTAGACTGTTATTACTTATTCATATGGTTCGACATGGCGTATGAATGACTTTCAATTCATAAAAAACAATATTCGCCGGTGACAAATGCAATTGGACGTTTACAGACATTAAATTATGAATTAACAAAAAATCACGACAGATGTGCATAAATACGAGACATATGCACTTATTTGCTTTACTAATAGGTGGAAGGGTGCACATGAGTTATTGAAGAAATATGTGAGCTCACCTAGAAGGTGGCATTTTTTTACTTCTGCTTAGTTTTTATTTTCTATTACGATTTTAGTAAATTTTAAATATTTTTTTTAATTAATTAAATTTTGAAATATATTAAATAAATATATTTTTTAATTAAATTAAATTTTGAAATATTTTAAAAAGCAGTTTTTAGATATTTTAAATAGCAATTTTTCTATACTTTCGGACTCATCTGTGGCCTAAATGTGCTATCATAACTGATTGAAAGTCCTTTGCAACAACAACAACAACGTGTCGGATAATAATATAATCATGTATAATATATCAAGCAAAATTGTTTTTGTTAACATAAATACGTGTCTGTAAACACTCTTGTATAACACAAATCACTTATTGACACTTGAGCGACAATTAGGTATTTGGCGTAGGAGTTCGCCAAGTCACTAGAAATTAAATTCTGTGTTTTTAGTAACTTAATGCAATTAGCTAATCTAAATATCCACATATACATACATTCATACATATGTACATACGTACACATGTTGATTTCTAAACAAAACAAATGCTTATGCATCTAAAACCTTGCGTAGTAAGAAAATTTTCCAGTAAGAGGATATATCAAGGACATGCTAAGCCGCAAACAACAACAACGTCAAATTAGCTGCGGCATTTGATTAATTGTCGATGATGATTTTTCAAGGGACTCTGTTAAACAGAGTGTGAAGTTTGATTAATTTCGTTATACATATGCAATACAATAGGGTGTGACAAAAAAAAGTAATTCGAATTTATTTATTTATGTATGTGTAAAAATTAACGTAAATGAGTATACAGACAAAAAATATAACTGTAAGGAAAATCTTTTTGCTAAAAATTTTAAAATATGTTGATGAGCTTTCGAAGTTATTTCCTTTCAAAATTCTTTTTAAACTTTTATAATGAATAAATTGAAAAAAAAAATTTTGTTGGATAAAAAATTTTGCAAAAAAAATTATTTATTTAGCTAAAAAAATTGAGATATGTTGGTGAGCTTTCGAAGCTCCTTCAAAGTTTCTTTCTTTTCAAAGTGCTTTTTAAACTTTTATAATTAATATATAAAAAAAAAATTTTGTTGGATATAAAATTTAGTAAAAAAAATTATTTATTTAACTAAAAAAAATTAAGGTATGTTGGTGAGATTTCAAAGTTCCCCATAGAGCACGTTAAAAATCTATTCATTTCTCTAAAATACTATAACTTTTAAAACGTTTAGAACCAATAAATTTAAATAAAATTCTGGTGAGGCATAAAATTAAAAAAAAAAAAAAAATTTAAATATAAATTTAAAAAAAATTTAAGTTTAAGCAAATTAAAAAAAAAAAAATTAAATGGAAGCATTTACATATATATAGGAAACTTTGAAAGCTTACCGACATCTTTTAAAATTAATCTTAAAATATTTCTCTGCAGGCATATTCTTTTGCAGATGTACATATATAGTTTGTTGATTAATTTTAAGCCACGAATTCGTTAGATTGGCTCACCCTAATATACATATATTATATATACACTGCTAGACATATGTATGTACATTTATAGCGGTGTTTCTTACCTAAAATTACGACAAAATGTCTGCTAACCATATAAATATTTTTATTATCGACTTTTTGGCGGCATATGTTCAGTTACTCGCTCAATGTACTGTACAATACATACTGTTGTTTTTGTTATTGTATTGTTCATCAATCGATCCTTATCACTATTGAAGACTAAGATCTATCCTTACTAGGTTATTACTCCAAGAATTTTTGTTCTAGAAGTTTGATAGTTTTTGAATGGGTAAAAGCAAAAATGCAGAGGTAATTGATTATCTTACATCTACGCAATATGATATACAATACTGAACTCTAATTTTTTACGCCAAAATCTATCGCACACCAGAAACCCATTTTTGAACCTTGATGTCTTAAACTATACATCGACGCATCGACCCACCGAGAGCGATTTCAAACCTAATAACTTGCCAATACGCAAAAATCATCTAAAATCTTAAGCATACCTTTAGATATATAAATAATAAAATACCGTTATTTTTACATTTCTTGGTCATGATCTCAATGAAAAGCTTTCAAGGATCCTTTACACAAGTATCTAAGCATAAATTGGTATTTATGGCAAGAGTTACTTGAATTCTTCAAACTATTTGACAACTTGTGGGATCACAGTAAGCAATAAATGTATATAAAATAAAAACAATAATAAATATGAATTTTAAACTATGTTCGAGTACATATGTATGTATGTATATATAGTATATGCATATAAGTTCTACTTGCACTTGCCAACTTTTAAAAGGACTCGTCACAAAATGGAATGAACACACTTGAACTTCTGAGCGTGGCGACAGTTTAACTAATGTCATGGAAGTTGCGTTCCAGGATAAACGAGCTTTTTTCGATTTTTATAACCTGAAGAACATATACTAAGTTTGTCACGCAGGGAGGAAACGTCGGAAACCCTCTATTCTATATACATATATAAATCATTAGCGTGATGAGCTGAGTCGATAACTTGCCTGTCTGACTACCTGTATATATGTACATACGGAAACTAGTCCCTCAGTTCTTGAGAAATCGATCTGAAATTTTGCAAGCATCTTTCTAATCACAAGATTCTGCTTATTTTTTGGAACCACCGATATCGGATCACTGTAGCGTATAGCCGCCATTCAAACTAATCGATCAAAAGCAAGTCCCCGTATGGAAACCCTTTATTACTTGAAAATGTATGTACACAAAATTTAGCATGGATTATTTCCCGAAACAACGGTACAATCTCTGAAGAAATAATTCATATCCGACCAATATTGCTATAGCTGCCATACCAACTGGCCGACCAATACCAATTTCATGTTTGGAAACCACCGTAACTACATAATATTACATCAAAAACTCTTGTTAGTCTATTTGAAGCTATGTAACGGTAAAGCATCATATGTATTTTTTCACCTTTTCTTGGAATTCTACTTCTACTGTACTCATAGCACTGCAGACAACCGAGCAGTCATCTTATAATACCCTGTAGGAAATATTTTCTTCTTCCTTAAATTTTCAGAATATATGTATAAGGGGGTAGGATGGGGATGGTGCCATCTGTAGAAGTTCAGTGAGAAAACCCGCCAAGTTAAAACCAATAGCAATGAAAAGAGGTAAGCAGCCTCGAATGAGTGCACAGCTGTTGGCGTACGCCGATGACATTGAAATTATTAGCCTCAACAACAGCACCGTTCTTTTCTTCTCCAGACTGGATAAGGAAGCGAAGCAAATGGATCTAGTAGTGAAAGAGGGCAAGACGAAATATATCCTGTCATCAAACAAGCAGTCGTCGCACTCACGACTAGGCACCCACATCACTGTTGACAGTCATATTTTCGAAGTCGTAAATAATTTCGTCTATCTTGGAACCAGCATTAACACCAACAACAACGTAAGCCTCGAAATCCAACGCAGAATATCTCTTGACAACAGGGGCTTCTTCGGACTGAGTAGGCAATTGAGAAGTAAAGTACTCTCTCGACAAACAAATACCAAAATCTACAAGTCACTCATTATTCCCGTCCTGTTATATGGTGCAGAGGCACGATGACAACATCTGATGAGTCGGTGTTACGAGTTTTCGAGAGAAAGGTTCTGCGGAAGATTTATGGTGCTTTCTGCATTGACAACGGCGAATACCCGCCGAGAGAAGTAGAGGAAGAGAAATACCTCCACTCCGTTAGAAAGACCCTAGATATACGAAGGTCTTTTAAATACTTAGATCCGTACTTAGGAGTTCTGGCTATCACAACGGACAAGCATCTCTAGCACTCTAAGTGGGATTATTCGTGATCTCACGAATACCTAACCTAAACTATGTGGTTCCTACACTTAATGTTCCTGCCGAGCTCATTGAGCGGAATATGGGAAAACTTCAACCAGGATAAATAGTTCGTATTTATTTTCATATCTGTATGTCAACCAGCTGCACATACATTTGTTTTCTTGTTTTTGTAAATGTAGGTAAATAGAAAAAAAAAATGGAAACATTGATGGATAGGACAACGGCTCAACGCACTATTCAACATTTGGTGGGTGAACCAGTAACCAAGCATGCAAATGAATTTCATTCAGAAATTGACGCTGTCGCGAGTGACAAGTGAATCGAACAACGGCGGAATAGCATGTGGAAAACGTTAAAACACACTAATGGCAAAGATAGAAAATTAGATAAAGAATATAAAAAATAGAAAACAGTGCATGCAGCCATATATACACAAACACTTATACAAATTTATGAGCAGCAATTAATTTAGAGACTTTACTTAAATAAAAACTAAAAGGAATTGCAAATTTTTAGTTCAAAAATCGTATTTTCTAATGTTTACTTGTGACAAGCCTTAAGTGCAAATATGCATTTTTCCATAATATCGTCGCACAAATGATGGGATGTGGTTCATCGATGGACACGAACAGCGTAATTGAAGAGCCCATACAGAGCTTGGAGCGTTGGCAGCAGGGCGACATGGTAAATATCGAGCGCGTCGCAATCTAAAGTTTTCGAAAAATGCAGGTTTTTCTCTCTCATTCCGCATATAGGATCCCGCTGCCGTCATCGAGGAATTTGTGCGTTTGGATGAACGCATCAGCAAGCTGGAAGCCACTTGTCCGGGTCCGCGTATGGCCACCGCCGAAGCTTGGGTGGAGCACTTGCAGTCGCAACGCGATTCTTTGCTCGGTGTTGACACCGTAGATATGGCCTTGAACCCGCAAAATAATGGCGCGTTGCAACAGCAGCAACAACAACAACAGCAACCGTCACAACACCAATACACACAGCAAATGAATAGTGAAATATTGACGTTGAATGAGATCGATGCAACAACACCGCCGCCCATACATCAACCGCCCTTGCAACCGCTGAGCGTTACTGCAGCCACAACAGCAACATCAAAGGTAAACAGAGGCACATTACTACGCGGAAATGGCGCCACAACAAATGGCGTAGGCGGTGCGGCACGACAAGCTAATAACAGCATTGTGGCCAATACACCCACCCAAGATTTGGCTAATGTGAGTTGTAAACACAAATACCAAACTGTCACTTAAAACACAAAATTATATATTCAGGGGGGTTAACGAACCGGTACTGTAGTACTAAAGTACTTCGGTAGGGTTTTTGTGTGGGTCTGAAATTGAAGTTCTTTCATCGAAAGGAATGATGAGAGAGATTTAGAATAAGGTTATACATTCGTAGTCGGGATGGCAACTACTAATTTGAAAAGTTCTTTTAGCAAAATCGGAGTTGTCCTCTTTTCTTTGATTTCTTAGTCAATATGAAACTTGAACTCCTTTCTTCGGAAGGAATGAAGAGAGAGATTTAGAATAAAGTTATGCATTAGTTCGAATGGACTCCTTTTGAGCCAATACAATCATGCCTTAATTCTTGTCATAAGTATCGGCTATGATGACCTTCAGCGAATGACTTTTAGAACTTCTTATAACGCGTTCGCCGAAGCAGATTTTACAGTTTTGGAACGCCATCCGCCAGATTGTTGGGCAGTTTCACGTGCCATCACCAGTAACGATGCGTTTGATGAATGTCGGGTCCTTACCTACGTTGTCAAGTACCTCTTTTGCGAGCTCTATTCGACATCGTTTTAACAAAAGATTCAGATGAGTACGAGTCTTGCATTGACCCGCTTCATATCCAAACTTTCCCGATGCTATTGTTGGACGGTAAGCTCGGCAACTCGGAGTACAAGTATTCAGTGTGCCAAGACAACGTCATGAAAAGAACTTCTTCTTTGACAGAACAGTGTTGAAGCCACTAAATACTTTTCCATTCAGACCTTTATTAAACAAACCCCTAAAAGCGCATAAAGCCTTTCACCGCTTTTTAAGCACGCCTCCTTGTAATTCCTCTGTAGTTGAATTAGCGCGTGTATATACAGACATAATCACGAAAAAACATCAATATACATTTAAGTATGTTCTCGTGTGGCTAAATGAGCTTCAGCCACCTCGTAGTTTAACCCCCTGCGGCTTGGCATGTGTACACGCGCAAAGTGGCGGCTCATTTGGAGCGCGTTCGTACTTCCTTCCTGTAGTAATTTGATTAATTGTAGGCGTTAGTTGTTGTTATCTTTGCTTGTTTGGAATTACTTGTCCATGAAATGTAATATTAGGTAATTTCTCGAAAATCGGTTTACTTTTTGCTGTTGTTGTTGTCCTAACGATGGGGCTAATTATTAACATTTATGGAGTACAATCAAATCAACACTAGCGAGCAAAAAATATATTGTCTCAGAGTTCATTATGCTGACATGGCCATTGATTGATTTTCAATTCGGGCTTCATGTCTCCTCTGATTAGACAATGCCTTCACAGTAGTCCAAAGCTTACTCCGGTGGAGAAGTTACAGGACTTCAAGTGCTCTATCCGTTCAGTTTTAGGCTTCCGAGATAAATTGTGTATTCTCGAATACAAAAACTGATTTCATAGTCGTGATATACATAGAACTTAATGTTGTTGGTTATATTTCGCACGGTATTGTCAGATTTGTACTTCGTTACTCATACGCACTGTCAAACCTGTTTATTGCAACTAAATGTCAACAGTGATTAACGTACTTGGACACTTTAAGAAATTATAGGTATAAGTTTAGTTTACTTTAGGAGGAGTAAAATATTTACATGCATGGCTAGACAAATGAGATGACTTTCATGACTTAGAACAAATTATTAAATGTTCTAACAAAAATATAGAGAAAAAAATGAAATAGTAATGTAAACACTTCAAAAATTAATTACCTAGTATATATTTTGCCAGCTGGCCATAAACTTGGGTGTTGTTGGCGATGTAAATAAGGCTTCCACACATGAGGACTTCTTTGCGAGCCTCAGTGAATCTGCGCTTTATCTAACGTCCATCCGTTACTATACCGAAATACTGGAACACACTAAGGTGCGACTGAAAACGTTAACGGAAAGCTACAACGAATTAAATGAACTATATGTGCATCACGACGGCATTATAGGTAAGCTGCTTAAAAAAAGTTATAATACAACAGTTGCAACGTGCTTTATACGCCTTTCAGCTTTTATCAGTGGCGGCACGTACATGACACGACTGGAGGAGAGCCTTGATTCGCAGCTGGAGGCGGCGCGTGATGTGCGCGATAAATTGGGCAGCGCCTTGGAGCAATGGCGTATATGCGGTACTTTGTTGCGCACCAGCGCCACTTCGGCCACACAGGCTTTGGAGCAGTGGCAACAGTTAGCTAAAGCAATGTAAGATTTCTTTTAAAAGGTGAAATTTAAATGTAATTTTCACTTTTGCATTAAAGTGAGCCGAAACACAAAATTCAACTTGCTTTGGAATGCCGTTCGGCACTGCAGGCCTCTTTGATATCGGTGGAGTGTGCGCAATTGGCGCTGCCACATGTGGAAATCAAGCACATAAGCAATCGCCAACTGCTGGCAGTTAAGCATTGCAACACCTACATGATTACAGATATAGCGAATCTGGCAAGGTGACCAAAGACATTAATTGAATTTAATGAAATCATCAATAATTCATACATTTTCGCCACAGATATCAGCATACAAGTAAAGTATTCACCTCCTTTGAGAGTAATACGTCCAAGGCCTCGATGTGGTTGTACGAAATGTTCAACAAAACTTTGCGGCAAGATTTCGATAAAGCCGAGGAAACGGTGCGTCATTTGGCTAAGACTTTAAGGGATCATCGCGAAGAAATTTTCACCGCTGCTCGAAAATAATAGCATCCGCATGCTCGAAAATGGCAATAAACGCTTGCCCAGAGCAGCTTGTTTCAGTAGTTGTAAGAACTCTTTTTCATAACATATATTTATAGTTTTTATTTGATGGCAAATAAAAGCATTGCTTAAAAAACGTAGTTAAACTTAATACCAGTAGGTCTTCTTTGGTGTACGCTCTTCCTCAATGCCCATCTCTTCCATAATATCCATTTCAAATGTGGACAATTTAGGTTGGAAAGTTATTTCGGATACAACAGCGGCTATAAAAACACAACAAAAAAACAGAATTTTTAAAATGCATTTCAGTTACTTCAAGCGTCTGATTTAATACCCGCTGTATCCTTTTCGCGTTCAATATATGCGCCCGGCGTTTTATAATCGTGTGTTTGATTGTTCGTTTCTGGTATGGGTATAAGGCGGCCAGTACGCGCGGATACACGTACCTTCTCACCCTCTTCAGTGAAACGCCATTCGAATTCTGTGCCTTGCAAATCCGAGGGATCGACTAATCGCACATCTTTAGTAACCTAATAATCAACATATAACGTTATGATTACGAACGTAAGATTTCATATGACAAAACACACATCTAAAGGCGATTCAGATTTGATTAATATGCCTGGAAAACCTTCTTCAGCACCCACTGTGCGATAATGCCAGTTTAGACCTTCCACCATCACCCAATTGCGTTCTGGTATAACCTGTGTAACAATTCCTTGTTTACCCTTATCTTTGCCGACAAGCACTTCAACACGATCACCACGAAAGAAACCCCATTCATCTATAAAAAAAGGAATAGTTAAGCAACTATTTGCATCAACTCATTCGAACTCTAAATTTTACTTACCCACTGGATTCAGAAAGACCTTTTTGCGTATAGTGCCGGGCATGTTTTGCTGTCTGAACTGCCCTGTCCATGGCCGATTCGTTGTATATCGAAAACGCTTACGTTCTACCGTGCGTTGTGTGTAATTTGGCAGACCAGATGGTGTTTTCCAATAGACCTTTAATTTAAAATGTATAAATATAGCAAGGGACCAGGACAAATTTTGTATAAGAATTGTAATTATGCTGTTTAGCCCCATATATGACATTCCACAAACTCACCTGCTTTTTGCTTCTCTCAATGTATTCCTTTGGAAAATTTGAGAAGTTTTTTAATTTTGTGGCCAAAAATTGCGTTAGCCTCATCTTTTCTGAACTTATTATTATAAAATCAACCAAAACGTAATGGGAAATGCGTGAATGTAATTCAGGGGAATGTTATGAAACAGCTGACCACTGACAGTTTACTTGATGCGTTCGAAAGCGAAGCAATAATAAAAATTGCTGAAAACAAAATTTTTTCGCAGTGTAAGAAGTATTTCATTTTTGTAATATTCGTTGAAATGTTTATATAAAATTAATAAATTCACAAGTTTATATACTCAAAGAGCATTGCCTCAAAAGTAATCGGAAAATTTAGCAGCATTTATTATATAAATAAATTTATATATTCAATGAGCATTTTCCAAAAGATATCAGCTAATTTAGCAACATTTTTTATGTATTTAATTTTCATTATTTATTGTTTTCTCAAAAGTGCAACTCTGTAGTGATCAGCTGTTCTTCATTGCATAGCACAATTCGCTCCATTCTCCACAGTAAGACGAATTGATAATTTTATATGTGCATTTTTTACCTACTAGTCAACAAGAAAATTATAAACAAATATAAAACGATACAGAATAGCTATAAAAAGCATATAAACCAAAAAGTTAATTTATTTTCTTATTCATGAGCAACCGAAGTGCAAGTAAAGTGGAATTCGTGAAAGAAAACAGAAACTATAAACGTTCGTTGGTTTTAGAAGATTACTACTCATTGCTCGTCGGCAAGCGATTATCAATAAATGAATAATAAATTTACGCTTATGCTGACTTGATATTAGTCATAAACACATAAATAACGTACATAAGAGCACGTATTTCAGTGGAAATATTTACAGCAAAGCAAGCAGTAAACCAGTATTTAATTACAACACGTTCCAATAACTATTTAGCGATAATAAGTGAAAGAAAATGTCCCACGATGCATTGAATATAGAGGGAGTTAAGCAGGAACCGGCTCTGTTAAAAAAACATGCAAAATTTTTCGTTAGATTTTTGAATTTATTACCAGCTCGTCTGGCTTCACATGACTCCACCAGAGGCACCATTGCATTCTTCGCAGTGTGCGGATTGGATGTACTTAATTCGCTACCACTACTGACAAAAGAAATGCAAAAGGATGTCATTGAATGGATTTACGGTGGCCTTGTGACTTCAAATCCGGAAAAACAGCAAAATTGCAGCGGCTTTCAGGTAAACACGTAAATATATTATTATTGCGCATAGTCATTAATCAAAAGTGACTGGCAGGTGAGCGTGTTTGCAAATGTACATAAATTTGTATGTACATACATATTTCCTAGCAGCACGTTATCTATAGGTACGTGTGGTTTAATCTTTGTTTTGTGCTAACAGCGCTGTGCTTTGTTTACATAGCATTTTTCTAACAACAACGGACACAGTTTCTAATTTATTTAGGTTATATCTTTTAAGTTTGCTTGGATTTAAATTTAATATCAGGTCAACCGTCATAATTTGTTTAGAGATTACGCAAATACATTTTGTATATATTTTAACTTACAATTAAAATTTACAACAATCACAAGTATGTTTTTAATTACTTATGGGAATTGTAAAAAAGAAACCAAAAGTGTTCTTTTCTTATCTTTCCTTTACCGTAATCATATTTCTTATCAATTAACATAAATATAATTATTTTATCTTTTTTAAATTGAAATAATTTCAAATTCGTCATTTCAGGGTTCACGTTGCGTGAATATCATTTCCGATGACGAGCAATTGCAGGCCAATGCCAGAAACTATCAGTGGGGGCACCTTGCGATGACATATACCGGTATTGGCATATTAGCTACTCTTGGTGATGATTTGAGCCGCATAGACCGAAAAAGCATTGTCGATGGTAGGTTCTCATACACACACAACTAATTTCAATAAAGCATCATATAAATATACTGTTTTTCAGGTGTCGCCGCGGTACAGCGTCCAGATGGTAGTTTCAGCGCTTGCGTCGACGGCAGTGAAAACGACATGCGCTTCGTTTTTTGTGCCGCTGCCATATGTCACATGCTCGACTATTGGGGCGATGTAGATAAGGAGAAAATGTTTGAGTTCATAACCAGCTGTATAGTAAGTAAATTATTGGTGTCAAGGAGGCGAATTTACTCTTAACATTTATGCACCTTTTGCAGCGTTATGATAACGGCTTCAGCCAGTATTTAGAGGGTGAAGCGCACGGTGGTACTACATTTTGTGCTTTGGCTGCGCTTGAGCTGAGCGGCCAATTACATCGATTGGATGTAACAACGATAGAAAACATAAAACGCTGGTTGATTTTCAGACAGGTAACGTTTTTTTTTGCTTATATACATATATACAGATGTTGCTATATTATAATATGAAAAAAATTACAGGTAAATGGTTTCCAAGGTCGTCCAAATAAAGCAGTAGACACATGCTATTCATTTTGGATAGGTGCAGCGCTGCGCATATTGGGTGCCTTTGAGTTAATAGATTACGAAGAGAATCGTGCTTACATTATGGAGACACAAGACAGCATTGTCGGTGGTTTTTCGAAATGGCCACAATCCACAACAGATCCTTTTCATACATATTTCGGTCTGTGTGGGCTTTCGTTCATGAATGAGCCTGGTCTATCAGCAGTTATGCCCAGTTTGAATATATCAATGCGCGCTTACAATCGTCTGCAACAATTACATGCACAGTGGCAAGTGGAGAGTACAGATGATCGATTTGTTAGCAACAACAAGTCAGCGTCGTCAAAACTTAACAGTGATGAAAATTCAACGTCCGTTACCTCGCCGCTTATAGAAGCACAATAAGGAGCATTTCTTTTACAAAAAACTATACATTAAGCGGGAATGATTTTTATACAAAGTGAGCAATGATTGGACATTTGACTATTCGTGCCGAAATATTTTGCAGTTAATTTTTAACAAAAAGAGTTATATATTTTGCATACCTTTTATTATCATATGCATATTCCATTCTATTGTGACTGCTCGTTTTTTTTACCCTGCAATAATTTTTATGCAATTTCACGGCTTGCATATCCTGCCTTAACTATCAATATGAAATTCTCAGCTTTAAAAAAAGTGTACATAATTTTTTAAGTCAAATAGTCCAATCATATCGTGAGTGTACGAGAAACTATTGTGAATTAAAACATAAGCACAACTATTTTTTTAATAGTATTTAATTATATTGATCGGTATTGTAAATAAACTAATACAATTAAAGCTAGCTTAAATTGTTTTGTAAAGAGAATCACCCACATTTATATATAATTAATTTAGTAATAAATTTATCATTTAGGTTAAACCTGCAAGTAAAGGCAATTAATATGCCCCTGCATTGCCGGTATGTTATAGCCCAGTTGCGGTCGGTCAATGAAGAGACGACCACGTAGAGGCGCCAATACTCGCTCAGTCACATTCGGACATCGATGCACCATCAACGATTGGAGTTGCTGACACGTTGTTGTTAGAGCGCTGCAAATAAACGAAAAGCAGAGCAGAAATAAACTCCGCTGTCTTAGTTGTCTTAGTAATTGCTTTTGCTTTTGTAAGCTTAATAAATAAGAAAATCACTGGGATAGAAATCGTTCAGATACATGTCTAATTGACTTTGTCGATCGATGTGCGCGCGTTTGCGTAGCGGTGCTAAAGAACGCTCCGTTACACGCGGACAACGTTGCACGAGTAGTGAACGTAGCTGAGTGCAATACGTTGCGATTGCACTGTAATTAGACAAAAAAAAGAGAAGGTTGAAATATATAATCCACGCGTTTCTAAAATCTTATAGGGTAGAGTTACTGGAAGGACAACAATGTAACTTTTTGCGAATGTTGCAACTAAAACACGCAATACTTACTGTATGCCATAATCGGAAATGGCAGCGCATCCCACCAAATTAATATGCTCCAAACTGCGGCAGTAGTTGGCAATCTGTATTAACACCTGGTCCGTCACGCTGGGTGTATTGGCTAATGATAATACATTTAGTTTATTTAACTTCCTAAAAAATATTATTAAACAACGCTCTCCAATTGCTGTACAATATGAAATGTCGAATTCCACCAAATTACTATGGTGTAAAGTCAGCGCATCTACCGCGCCTGTTGTTAACCACTGGCATTTAGAGAGTTTCAAAATGCGCAACTCCTTGCACTCTATAATGATGGGCTGCAAGGCTAGTGGCGTAATATTCACGCATTCATTCAAGTTGACTACGCGTAAGCGTCTGTTTTCAGCTAATAACGGCAATAAGTATTCATCTGTTAACCAATGGCAACGTGCTAGGTGCAAGTTCTCTACACGACGACAGCATTTTCCCAGCACGGCGAATGCTAACTCAACATTGTGGCTATTATTTCCGGCCAAGTTAATGTCTTTGCGCCGTTCAAATGCAGCTTCGGCGAAGCGTTTGGCAGTTTTCGAACAGCAACGCAAGTTAAATAGATCCTTGAGTGTAAGAAAATCCGCTACCATAGGTATCAGCACATCCTGCCAACTTATATCGAAGAATGACACCTTTGTACTGCTATAGGATACTGCTAAGGCCATTGAGGCCAAATGATTCTCCTCTCCTTCTACGCTGCACATTTTGAGGTTCCGTGTTCGCCAGCACACGAAAAACAAGAATTTAGTATGTTTCTTGTTTTAGAGCAATATTTTTAAGATTTTCACAATAACTTCATGGTATTAAATGCGTATTCTTAATTTTGTTATTTTTTTCTTTCTTTTTATTTTGATTATGCGTACACATCAAAAAACAGCTGACGCTAGAAAGGGTGATACAACTGAAATGAATTAAGAATACTACTGCATTCTTAAATTACATAATGCTATATAATATAAATTATGGATATATTAGTATTGTACTGTTAGAAAGTCTGGTAACAAATTCTGGGAATGAGTCAGTTTCAGCAAGACAGATTGGAAAAATTGATTCTGAAACTCTCTGATTTGTACTTAAAGTCAACAGCCCATCAACAGGGATGTACATTGAAATATGAATAGAGAACTATAAACTTTTTAATTGGAGATATATTCTATTTGCTTGAAAAACCATACTTCAATAGTGTTTTTCAGAAATTCTTTAATATTTGATAAATTATAAAAATATTTATATATATGTATTTTGATTACCAATGTATTATCTATGAAAAATATCTCGTCAAGGCATTTGTTAATTCAGCGTGTTCGAAACAGAGATGTTACGCTGAAACAGCTGTAATTTGAATACTCCAACAAGTTTATTCGCGCTCATCATTTAATTTTTCTCAGTCTTTAATCTTTCTATTTATGTTTTGATTATCGAAAAGAAATAAACAATAGGATCAGAATGTCTGTTTGTACCGCAGCTGAAATTGCAGAAAAGCGTCGTATTGCATTAGAGAAGTTAGCAGCTAAAAAGCAACGTTTGGCTAACGCTTCATCAACTGCAACAAAAATAACATCTCCAGTGCAACAGCAACGCACAGCTACAGGTGCCATATCAACCAATAGCTTTTTTAAGCAGCAAAATCACACACAAACACAAAGTGATACAAATGCAAAACTACAGCAAAATTCGAGCGCTAAGCCCTCCGCTGCAGCCATAAATTTTCTAAATGACTTAAAGCGAAGTAACATTGGAAAGTATGTAAATAATGCACGCAATTCAGCACAACCTTACCCACGAAGCCCATTTCACAACAAGCAAAATGCTGCTGCAACTCAAACTGCCAGCAATGCGAATCCACAAAATCTAGCACCTGTTTTCGTTGTCCAAGTTAGCTGTAAGGTATATATGATCAGTAATACACGTTTTGTGGCCCAGCCTTCATGTTTCCATGCCAAACTTATTGATGTTTTTAAAACTATACCGTCAAGATCATATGGTTTGTATGCAATTAAGGCATTGCTACATATATTATTGTTTAATATATTTTACTCTTATTACAGATAACTTAAAATGTACTTGGAGTTTTGGACTACAAGATTATGAGCTATTGCAAGAACGCGTTGGCGGTATGAAGCCAGACGTAAGCATTGGCACAATACCGAAGAGTGTTATTTCAGTGTGTCGCACACCGCCTGTGGAAATCGAACACTCCTGCTTATCCTCAATCGAACCAAAATTAGCACAGAAACTATTGCCTTTCCAGCAAGAAGGAGTTTGGTTAGTATTTCACAAGTTACGCGAAAGAGTTTGTAGTTTTATTATTTTTTTACAGTTTTGCTATTGCACATCACGGTCGTCTTATGATCTGTGATGAAATGGGTCTTGGCAAAACGTATCAAGCGCTTGCTGTAGCAGACTTTTACAAGGAATCCTGGCCTCTGTTAATTTGTACAACTGCTTCCGTTCGGTAAAATTTGCTTTATTATAATTATCGGTCCATTATACATTTTCCACTCATAGAGAGTCCTGGGTCAATCACGTACGCGAACTGCTACCCAGTATACATGTGCACTACATACAAACGCTGCTAAACAATCAGCAATATTTCCATGATGCAAAAGTTCTTATCACCAGTTACAATATGATGGATAAGCATGTTGATAGGTTATTGGAGCATAAATTCGGTTTTGTAATATTCGATGAATCGCACACTTTGAAAAATGCCAAAACTAAATGCGCCATGGCTGCGGAACGTTTAACACAAAAAGCGCGACATGTGATATTGCTTTCGGGCACACCGGCCCTATCGCGGCCCCTAGAATTATTCACACAAATTCATCTCATCGATCGCAAATTTATGACTTTTAAGGAATATAGTATGCAATTTTGGATTTTGTAGAAAATAGAAATTTTCCTAATTGTTATATGTGCTCTTCCAATAGCTACTCGTTACTGTGATGGCAAGCAAACGCATTTTGGCTGGGATGCGACTGGTCAGTCGAATCTGCAAGAACTAAATGTTGTGCTAAAAGAAAAATTTATGATAAGACGCACAAAAGAGGCAGTGCTGCCACAGTTGGCCGAAAAGAATCGGTAATCAATGTGAAAATTTTATTAATATTCAATAAGATATTTAATTTGTTATTTTGATTTTGCAGCGAAACGGTGCTGCTAGACCCAGCGCTTTTGGCAACCAATACGGAATCGAAGCAAAATTTGGAAACGCTTAGCAGAGATTTCTCCACAAGCAAAGGACGTGAACGCGAAGATATACTTCTAAGGTTCTATTCAACGACGGCTGAGGTCAAAGCGCGTGCTGTGTGGTAATTAACACAAGAAAGCAAGTAAAAATATTTGAGAATTTTAACACTTGTGCATTTCTAGCGCTTACTTAAAGAACTTGGTGAAAGACAAAATAAAATTCATTGTGTTTGCACATCATCGCGTCATGCTCGACGCCATAAGCGATTGCTTGTGCAAATTAAATGTGAACTTTATACGCATTGATGGCTCTACCAAAAATGAGGCGCGCGGGGTAAATTTCCTTTAAAAGATTTTTAAAAATATTACATTTGTGCTTATACGAAATTTTTACCTTACAGGAATATATAGAAAAATTTCAAACAAAATCGTCGTGTCAAGTTGCTGTGCTCTCATTGCGCGCCTGTAATGCAGGCATCACGCTAACTGCGGCCGAAATGATTATTTTCGCCGAATTGGACTGGAATCCAAGTGTATGCTAAACAAACAAAAAAAAATAAACTAAAATTACATTTGCATTGCTTTATTATCCTGTAGACCTTAGCGCAGGCGGAGAGTCGCGCACATCGCATCGGCCAAAATAAAGCGATCATATGCCGTTACTTAATGGCGCCGAAAACAGCTGATGATGCCATATGGAACATGCTGAAAAACAAGCAGGATGTTTTGAACCGTGCTGGTCTATTCTGTGAGAACTTGCAGGATGCCACGCACACCGCAGCGCCTACAGGGGTGACACTGTTTTTTTGTATACATATATATAAAGTATTTTAATATTATATTTTTTATAGTCACATAAAATTGAAAGCTACTTTTCGCCGTTGAAAAAGGTTGATCCACCTGAATCAAGCGCTGCGGCTAGCGCTGCGCACATCAAACCACAACCAGTCGCTGGCGGTGTAGGCGATGCAGCGCAGAAGTTGGATTTGAGCAAGGAATTGGAGAATATCGATGAATTATTTATGGATGACGATGATGACGCGTTCAAGGACTTGATGTTTTGATTTTTGTTTGTGTGTGTGTTTTTTTCCAAATGTCCCAAGTAATGTGTTTGAAGTAATAAGCAGCGCTTGAGAAATTGAAATATTGTAGTTGGCTATATTATTTTTTACACATTCATACGCTAACTTATGCCGCTAATAAATTTAAAAAGTTTGCACTATGAAATGATTATAAACAATGGATTTACATATATCTGTAAGTGGGTATAATATTAATTATTTTTAAACTTTAAATTTGTCTTAAATTAAAAAAAAATTGATTTAATTTTTTTTGTTAAATTTTTTTATTTATTTTTTATATAATTTTTTAAGTTATTTATTAAATTTTTTAATTGAATTAATTTATTTAAGTATTTAGATCGGAAGAGCACACGTTTGAACTTTTTTTTAATTTAATTTAATTTTTCTTTTAATTTAGTTATATTTCTTTTTATTTAATGTAAATTAAAGAAAAAAAATTAATTTTATTTTTTTTTGTTTATAATATTTTTAATTTATTTTTTTATAACATTTTAAGTTATTTATTAAATTTTTTAATTTGATTAATTTATTTAAATATGTTTTTTTTTTAATTTAATATTATCTTTTTTAATTAAATTTAATTATATATTTTTTATTTAATTTAAATTAAAAAAAAAATTAATATATTTTTTTTTTAATTTTTTTTATTTATTTTTCATTTTTTTATAACTTTTAAGTTATTTATTAAATTTTTTAATTTGATTAATTTATTTAAATATTTTTTATTTTTTTAATTTAATTTTACCTTTTTTAATTTAATTTAATTATATATTTTTTTATTTAATTTAAATTAAAAAAAAATTAATTTTTTTTAAATTTTTTTATTTATTTTTAATTTTTTTATAACTTTTTAAGTTATTTATTAAATTTTTTAATTTGATTAATTTATTTAAATGTTTTTAATTTTCTTAATTAATTTTATTTTTAATTTAATTTAAGTGTTTCTTATATTTTTAATTTAATTTTACCTTTTTTTTAATTTAATTTAATTTAATTTTATATTTAATTGTTTTTTGGATTTACTTGAATTTATGTTTTTAATTTTCTTGTTTGGCTTATTTTAATTTTTTTTTATTGATTTTATCTTTTTAAAACTTTTTTAAATAGTTTTTTTAATTTTCTTTAATTTTTTAATATTTAAAAATTTTAATTTAACAAAGTTGCAGCGTCTGTTGGCCAAGCTCGCAAAGGTCTCGGCCTTACGGTTGTAGTGCCAAAGAAGTTATTCCTGAACTTCTAATTATAAAAGTCGACTGCCTAGAAATATGCAATATATTTTCATAGCAGTAAAAGTACCGTTTGTCAATGAATTCGCACGCACACGCAAACAAACTCGAATCAACTCTGCAAGCTTTTGGCGCGTAAAACAATCGCTTCGTTATTGCAAGTAATTTAAGTAATTTAATTTTTAATTAATGTAATTACTGTAATTCTAAAAAAAAGTCATATTTAAGCACTCAACAGTTGTAACTTAAAAATATACGAGTCAACAAATGCTTGGCAACGCGTAAACAAACTTTTCCTGTGCCTTCAGAACCAGTTCGGAGTTTCATATCATTTCTCTGCCGCAAACATTCGTCATTGCCATAAATATTTTGTGAAGAAAAAAATCGAAAGAAAATATTTTGTACGAGCAACACAACCGAAAATAATTTCAGCTGCGAAAAAAGTGAAAAAATATAAAAAACCAATATGTCCGAGCAAGAGGAAAACGAGGAGGAAACGGAAGCTGAGGTCGTGCAAAAGGAAGAGCCAACATTTGGCGAGCACATCATCGATTTGAAGTAAGTTGCAGCCAAAGTAAAAAAATATTTGTATAAGAAAAAAAATATATTTTTTTCCAAAACAGTCATTCATTCGGTTACGACTGCAAGCGTTTCTTCAATCTGGTGCTGCTCGGTGAACAAACGCTGGTTTTCGCGTCCGGTGATTACTTGCATTACTTCGATATACCCACGCGCACGGTAACATTTCGCAAGACCGTCTTCGGCGGTGGCATTGGTTTCATAACGGTACATTACCAACACACATTACAAATAATTGCAAGCCGCTAACTCTGAAACTAAAACCTTGCAGCGCAACGAACATCCCGACTTCATCGATCTCTTTACCGTTGCCGAGAATGGCGTGCGGCCGACCATCTTCATATACGAATATCCCACGCATGCGGTGCGCATCAAGTTGGAGAATGCGGCCAAATCGTGCTTTACCTGCGGCTCATATAACGCGACCGGCGAGCTCTTCGCCTCGCAAGCCGGCTATCCCGATTTCATGCTCACCATTTGGCGCTGGCAAAGCGGCGAGGTGGTCTTACGCTCCAAATCCTTTCAAAATAATATACTGCATGTACACTTTTCGCACTTCAATCCGATACTGTTGGCGTCCTGCGGTCTCAGTCATATCAAATTCTGGAAGATGGCCAACACTTTTACGGGACTGAAGCTGAAGGGCGAATTGGGTCGTTTCGGCAAGACAGACTTCAGTGACATTTGTGCGATTTATATGTTGCCCGACGAGAATGTGATCTCCGGTTGTGAGTGGGGTAATATGCTGTTGTGGGAAGGCGGTTTGATTAAATTCGAAATCACGCGTAAGGGACGCAAACCGTGTCATACCAAACCGATTACGCGCATCACCATGGATGAGGGTGAGGTGACGACTGTCGGTATGGATGGTTATGTGCGCATTTGGTATTGGGAAACCGTCGATTTGGCTGATCCACCGGATGAGGATCGTTTTGTGGAGATTGAACCGATTTATGAATTCAAAGTTGGGGACTGTGAAATTCGTGGCCTGCAGAAGATTAAGCCTTTCGATAAAAAGGATTTTAGCTACTATGCGCAGGTGAGTTGGGGGGTATGTTGAATGTAATACAGAATGATTGTCGATATAAGATCGATTTGGTTTGATAAAACTATTAGCGAGGGGAAGTTTACTTTTGCTGAAATTACTCAGGTCTCCCGCTTGCTTAGAGCTCTCCGTTCCATCCGAAAGTCCTAATAGGATGACCGCACCGTGCTACATAGTTCAGGACCCACCACCAAGGTATTCGGCCGTTCCCACCACAGTCGGGCCTACGTAAGCGGAACGGATCCGGATTTTTTATCAGGTCAAGGATTGTCAACTCGGCAGAATTCTATTCCTAAGTTGGATTCAAAGTTTAGTTATTGATGTGTGGGCTGCTTAACTCATTCCCAATATATAAATCACATTGAGTCTCGACATAATCATAAAATATATTCCACAGGACGGCAACGGCGGCATTTGGTTCTGTGATCTAAACACTTACGATGTGCCCCAAACGCCGAGAAAACTCTACAATTGCCATGGCGGTAAAGTCGTCGCGGCACAAGCGAGTCCCGTCTCCACGCATCTCATGACCCTGGGTGAGGATGGCAAAATGTTCCTCTTCAATTACATAACGAACGCTTTAGTGTTGGAGAAGAAGTTCATCTCATCGGGTAGTGATTTCATTTGGTTCTCCACGAAAGTCTCCAGCACTGGTATGGATTTAGTTGCCGGCTTCGAGGATGGCATACTGCGGCAGCTGGTGCTGGACATGCGCAATGAAAAACATATAGAACTGCATTTCGTACGTGCGATTAAGGCGCACATCGGACCGATAACGAAGTTGGCCATCAATCCACGGCATACATGTCTGGTGGTGTCCTCCGCTGACAAATCCATATTTGTCTATAATATTAAGGATAAAGAAAATAATATGGTGTATTTGAAACCCATGGGTTTTGTGGTGCTCGACGCTGTGGTGAATTGCTTCAATTGGAAGAACGATGAGGTAAGTGAAAAGTTTTTCTTGAGCTAGTATTTCAATTCTGTACATATCTCCACAGTTCTCGACAGTGTTGATGGGTTGCAAGAGTGGTGAGGTCTACGAATATCAAATTCCCGGACGCGTCACAGACGAACAAACTTTTCTCACCTACAACATCACCGATGCGCACAAACTGAAGTCCACACGCTTTGTCTCTGTAAAGAGTCGCATAAGGCGAGATCAAAAGCGCGAAAAGATCAAGAAGCGTAAAGAGAAGAAACGTCAAAGGAAATTAGTGGAAATCGATAAGTTGAAGGCCGCCAATCCGGGTTTGCAAATTGATCTGGAGACCGCCTTGGGTAAGTATCTAAATATGAAGTGTCCATATCAACTCATATTAACTATTACTCTTCATTTCGTTTCGCTTCAGCCGATTCGGAACCCGACGAAGAGGAAGAACCTTTACACATACCAGCTGTGCCGAATCCAGTGATTTGGCTCCGGTATACACGTGACAGCACCATTTGGGTGTCGTTGGGTGGCTATGATGCGGGTTACATTTATGAGCTGATTTTTGGCTATGCGGAGCCCTATAAGTGTACTGTAATTGCGGACGGCGATGATTGCGAAATACACTCTTACTTGACTATGTAAGTTTTAGGGGTCTTAGATAGATCGAGAAGACTGCAGAAAATGTCTAGAGTAGGGCACCTGGGAAACAACGGAGCATCTCTTGTGTACTTGTCCCCCATTGGCAAGACTACGCTGTAAGCATCTGGGGCTCCCACGGTATGATACACTTGAGGAGGTATCGATAGTGAGGCCGCAGAGTCTGTTCAAATTCGCGTCAAGCGCAGACATCCTAAACGATGATTACTCCTCTTGGACTTAGCAACTGAACTCCATTTGGTATCGCAAAGGACCAAACCGGACTATGCGTGGCTTATTGGCCTGCCAGATTAACCTAACCTAACCTAACTTTATAAAGAATTTTTATTTTAAAAGAACTGACTGACAGCTTTCATTTATACCAATCGGGTTCGCCAGTATTGCGATTATAGAACTTTTTGGCGATCATTTTGAGGTCACTTAATTAACGGTTTAGTTCAAAAGCTCTACGAAAACCAAGCAGATCTAACGAGGGGAACGTGCTTTCCAGATTTTTCCACTTAACCATTTCACCGTTTATTTTCAGTGAGGACTACTTAATTTTCGGTTTGGTGAATGGTAAATTGCGCATAAACCGCACATTGTCCAATGATTTCACCGATTTGCGCGATTATCGTCTCTTTCCGATGCATGATTCGCATAACGGGATTATAACGCGCATATTACCCAGTTATGATGGAAACCACATATTCACTGTTGGACACGATGGCAATATATTCTGCTATAATTGGCATGGACCGAAAGTGGTGCATGGTGGTCCCTTGGAAGCGGTCGCATACGCCAATCTTAAAGACCTACGCGCTGATGATATAGACGATCCAGAGTTTCCATCGTTGGAGCAAGAGAAAATCTATGCCGAGATCAAACGCAAAGAGGAAGCAGCGCTGGCGCACGATCGTAAAGTGCTAGCACAAATCGGTGAATTACAAGTGAAATTCAATGATATTAAAGACGATATGTTGACACTGGAAGAGGAGCTAATATTGCCGCATAAAAATCTCCTGCTCGATGAACGCATAACCAAGCAGATTCGGGATGAACTGCAGGCGGAATTGGATGATGTACGCGACGATTTGGCATACGACCTCGAGGTGGCAGAGGTGGGCAAGAATAAATTGTACGGTCACTTTCTAGAGAACTTGGATCATGTGCCGATCACAGTCAGTGGCATCAGGTAAGAGCATGGCTAGTAAATGTGTGGTATTCGGTGTCTTTAGCTTTATTTTATTTTAGCAAAGATATCAAGGTATCTTCGTTTCGCGTGGAAAAACTGGGTGAAGAATTTCAAAAAATCAAAGACGAGATCGAGGAACGCTTAAGAGCCGAGGCTGCCAAACGCAGGTAAGTTTAGATTGATTATTGGCGAAGTGTATACCATGTCGTACACTGGATAAAAATTTTTAATACTCATAACCGTAAAAATGTTTGATAATTTTCTAAAATTGTGTATATGCTCACCAAGCGAGGAAGAAACGACTGTTCCAACACAAACTGAGTAAGGATAATTTTTAGTGTGTAATTTTAAAATTTTTGCACCGCATGCCTTGCATCTATAAAAAGCACGGATCTCTTTTAGAGCTAAGCCTATCTATCACCTTTCGGGCTCGTTTTGCTAGAGACCCCTTTCCTTGTCTACTCAAATCTAGCACTTCTTTCACTGTGGTCCACCTGAAACTGGACTGCTGCAAGAAGGAAGTGTACATAATAGTTTCGGTTATATCTCTAGTCCGGGGTCCGGTCAAAAACTAGACTGCTGCAAGAAGAAAGTGTACTTAATGGGTTCGGTTATATCTCTAGTCTGCGAGGTCCGGTCAAAAACTTAACTGCTGCATGAAGGAAGTGTACTTAATAGGTCCGGCTATATCTCTAGTGAGTGGGATCCGGTCGAAAATCGGACTACTGGAGGAAGGAAGTGTACTGAATAGATTATCTCTACTCTCCGCTCAAAAACTTAACATTTCTTTGCACTTTTTACTGAAACCAATCAGCATCCCTAATACCACTAACACTGTACCTACTGCCCTAGAAGCTTACTTGCCACAATTACATTAAATTCCGATAAATTCATAGGTCCATCGCACCCATTGTTGCGGAAGAGAAGGAACCCAGCATGCCCGAACCAGGTGTAGAGAATTTCTTCTTCGGTCGTGATCCCAACACGATCATACCACGCTTCAGTAAGAAAATGTTGCGATTGTTGCGACGTTATCGCTCTCGTCAAATCTACGAAGTCGAGCGCATTTATACTTGGGAGCGCATGGAACTTTGTAAACCTGATCCGAACAAGAATCATCCGGAAGATGATCGAAAAATCGCCGATGCCGAACGGAATTTGGGTGACTACAAGCTCAAAATTGGTTTTGACTATGAGCCGCGTACCAACGAATCGCTAACATACAAATACATTGAACTGGTGAACGCCAGACAGGCGCATTACCTCACTTTGGATCACTACAATAAAGAACTCTTCCAACTGCGCAAACGCAAATGGTACTTGTACGAGTATATAGAAGAATCGCGCAAACGTTTGAAACACTTACATGAATTTTTACCGTTCGCAAATCGCGAATATTTGATACCCATCAGAGAAATCAATATGAATGAAGAATACCCAGAGCGTAATCTTGAGGAGCATTGTAAACCTGGCTGTGGCATTGACATTGAAGATATACTATATTTGGAGAAAAAAGTTGACGATCTCTTACCACAGCCGAAGGCCACTACGAAGGAGGTGAAACTTTCGGTACGCGATAAGATCGAACAATCATTGTACAAGTCCTTGCATGCATTCGAAGTGGACGAGTTGCCCGACATAAAGGATATACTGAGCGAAATCGACAGTTATCCCGGTTTCACGGAGCCAGAGTTCTTCGAACGTAACGAGGAGGGCTTTGCGCCATGGGTATCTGTGGTGCGCTATCAATGGCTAATCGACTTGAGAGATGAGCAAAGTGGTTTAGTGTTGAAGGTAAAGAATCGTGTTAAGGATTTCGATAAGGATCTGCTTGAAATGATTGCCTTACGGTGTAAAGCTCTCTACGAGGCTGAGTTTATGCACTGCTACATGATCACATTAAATCAAGAATTAAATATTTTGCGTGACAGCGAAGAGATCGAGAATCAATTGCTGTTCAATGCCGATGAGGCGATGAAGACACGCAATGAAATGCAAGCGGTAATCAATTCGAAAAATCGCCAAATCGAAGATTTCAAAAAGATTGCCGATAAACTGAACGAGCAAATATTGTCGGTGCAGCAGAAATTCATGAGCACCTGTAAGGGCCATAAGTTTTTCGATTTCTTGCGGCGTATATTTAAGAAGCGCTGGCGACCGCCAAAACCACCGAAGGCCGACGATGGTAAGTAGACAATAATATCGAATCGCTATAAGATGCCTAACAGGATTGTATGATGCCAATTAATAATTTCTACTTCTGTTTAGAATCGTCTGAGTCTTCATCGAGCGCAGAATCGTCCAGTGAGGACGAGGACGCCGATGCTAAAAGTATCGACTCAACCGATATGACGACGATACGGCTGGACGAAAGTCACTGTCCTTCTGGACTTGAACGCAGCACATACGATTTGGCTTTTCAGCTACGCTCGGAGCGACATGCTCTGGAAAGGGTAATGCTGGAGACACAGAAGGGTATTGATCAGCGACGCGCGGATGTAGCTGAGCTGCATAAGAAAATGAAGTTCCACGAAGAGGTCTATGCGCAAGAGAAGGAAACTTTGTTGGTGTTTCGGGTGAGTATTGTGCTGAATAAGGGCAAAGAGCGCATGAAAGAGAGAGAAGGGAGAGTGAAAAGGAGAGAGGGGGAAGAGTGAACGAACCTAAAATGTTCTTTTTGAGAGAGAGGGACGGTGGGGGAGTCAGAAAGAGAGCATGAAAGAGAGAGGATATGGAGAAAGAGACAGAGAGGGGGAGAAAGAGACAGAGAGGGGGAGATAGAGAGAACGTGCAAGATAAAAAAAATAGCAAGAGTGAGGAAGATACAGTTATATATGTAGATGAGAAAGAGAGAGAGAGAGTTAAGTAAAGAGAGAAAGAGTTAAGTAAAGAGAGAGAGAGAGGTGGGGGAGTCAGAAAAAGAGCATTAAAGCGAGAAGAGGAGAAGTGGGAAAGAGATAAAGATAAAGGAATAGTGAGAGTGACAGTTAAATAGCTAGAGCAGTGAGAGAGAGAGAGAGATAGAGCGATAAATAAAGAGAGGAGACTTATATATTTTTCTCTAGCAATTCTAACAGGATTTTTGTTATCAAATTCTCATTTCTCAGCGCAAGCGGCAGCAGGAATTGAATAAGATTAATATCTCCGTTATATTATCAATGGACCAATTGCAACATTTCAAAACCAATGATACTTATCTCGATTTGAGTCGTGCCATACTTTTCGATGCCAATCGCTTGATTGCGCTTAAGGAACGTGTCGCCCAACTAAATGACGAAACACAAGAGACACGACGTCTCCATCGTATCAACGTCGTGCATTTACGACGCATGAATACCGACATAAGCTTTATGCGCAGCGAAATAACACGACTGGAAAGTGAAATCAAGCAAGAGATGATTAAGAAATTCGGCATGATCATCAATTTGGATGAATTAGAGGAGGAGGTCTTACGTAGATATGTATTCGATTTGGAGACGTCCGCTGAGGAAGAGTTTAGGCTGATAGATAAGGAGATCGCACGCAAAAAGGTAAGCTACGATTACGAAAGGAAAAATATACTAGTTTTTCTTATTTAGCTGGAACTTGCGAATCTAGAGGAGGAATTGATACGCGAGACCAAACTCAATACGGAGAAGTTGAACATACTGACAGTGTTGCATGAGGAGAAAAACTTTTTGTATACGATTTTGAAATCACAAGAGAAAAACTTTGAGAAGTGGATGCAACCACATAAAGTGAATCTAGATCGAGATGTGGAGAAACTAACGCAAATATACAAAGAGCAAAAGCAAACCATCGAGGTGGGTGGTCGGAAACTCTGTTTAATTTTTGATGTTCAAATACATACTTTAATATTTTTTGCTTCACATCCCTCACAGTGCTTGGAGCGCGAGATTTGTACGCTGCGCTTGAAATCCAAGCCGCTACAGCTCTTCCACGAAGTCGTCAAAGACGACATAATCGATAAAACCGCTCAACAAGATGACGGCGTGACTTGTCCGAAATCCCTGGCATCCGAAGCATACCTGCAACGCATGGAACCCGACCAATTCACTACCGATCGCATACGGAAAATCGTGCAGAAGTACTTCGCGCAATGGTTCAATCGTTATGCCACATCGGATAATATACGTAAATATGCGAAAAAGGCCACACGCTATCTGGCACAGGCAGCGCACACATTTGAGGGTAAGATAACCGAACGCATACTGGATTGCATAACACAAGCGCTGGAGTCCATGATGCCGAAAAAGTATCTAGTGCATATGTCCAAAGAGAATTTGGAGAAGATGTTTCGCGATGTGCTCAACGCCTACGACTATCAAACCTCCGAAGTGAATACGGACGAACTGATTAGCGGCATCTATCACAATGTCTTGACGAGATTGGGCCAAGAGAAGGCTGTGCTGAATAAAACGCAATTCATTTTGTTGCGTCTGTTCGAGCATTTGATTGAGCTTTTGCCATTGGAAGAGTTCCAAAGTGAGAGGACCACGCGTTTGCTGATGCAACTGCTGGGTGATGATGCGAAAATCGATCCGCGTTGCATAAATGTCGACGATATCGTTGATAAGATGGTGAAATATGCCCGTGAAAATCTGCTCGACGGCATAACGGCTATGCCGATTCGACGTTTGGCCGGCAATCTCTACAAGGAACTGAGCGCACACAAGGCGGTGGGTGTGACCATCCGATGCACGCTTGAAGCTTCGAAAAGACAACCGAATATTTCTAATAAAAACAAATTTTAATTTATGTGATGTGAATTAAATTTGTATTTTTAATTAAATAAAATTCAGTTATTATTATTTATTTAATTAAAACGCCATTTATGCTACTATCATAACTTTTTTGGTATTTGGTTTGCATTTGCATAGCGAAGGCTATTGCGTAAGGCCGTAACTGGAATAGTTTTTTATGTTTAAATTAAAGATAATTTAAGAATTGGTTACTTCAGTGTGGATAGATTATGACTAGAAGGCTTGGAAATATAAAGAAAGATTTGTGCACAGCCCTTATACGGACGAATATTATTTCAAGAAGTATCCACCGATTTTAACAATAGCATTCACAAAAATGTATATATGATTTTAACTACTTTTTACCACTAAACAATCAAATAATTTATTGCATTTCTAAACTAAAAAAAATTACTTTTCTCAAACGGACAGCCAAGGACGGTAAACATTTTAGCGGCACCCTGTGTTGCCGCATAAACAAGTTCTTATGAGAAAAGTACAAGTAAACACTTCAAATAACATTCTTAAATGCAATAAATTTGCCACATATACATACATAGCTAGAGAGAGTGTAAGTTGTTCATCTACTTTGGCAAACGTTTCTTTATATTGGCAATTTTAAGCGGCAATAAATTGACCATCTCGCGACAAACACCAACTTCAGCGTTGAGTGTTTCGGCAACCTCTTTCCTTGCTGCGCACTCGTCCGTAAAGAGTTTATAGTATTTGAGGCTATTATTCATATTTTCAAGTTGTAGATTCAGATCGGGTGTGATTATTTTGAAATGTAAGCGTCCCAAATGAAAGTAAGCATAGAGCACGTTGCGTTGTTCTTCCGCATCGGCGCTTGCTTTGATCGTGGCGCCATCTTTGTCCGTATAGGATTTCACAAATTCCAAGAAATTTTTAATCGCTCTCTGGCAGGTTTGATTGATCTTTTGTAGATCTTGTGGTTGTGGTGTGCGTCGTTCTTTCAACGCATCCAATTTTATGTCTAAAATTGCGGAGTATGACAATCCAGCACCATACCAGCACTCACGGCAAATACCCATGTAGAAGACAGGGTTGAGTAGTTCAAGTAAATCTTCATAGTATTTTGCGCGACGCTTTTGCATTTTCGCTTGGTTAGCCGGATCTTCCTCAAAGAATGCGATATGCTGATATAATTCAGCATAATCTTTGATCACTTTTGCATACTCGGTCGCCTCAGTTTCAGGTTTATAATATTCTTTAGCCTGGTCCAGCCAGTCACTCACATAATGGTATACCGGTTTGGCGTCGTCAAAAGTCAAACAATAATCTGCGGTAACACCATTTTCGTACACGTCTATTTTCAGTCCGGGAAAACGATAAGCGTTTGGATCAACTGTGAGACGCTTTACATCTGCAAATGTAAAAAAAAAAACAAATGTTAATGAAACTGAGAAATGTTTAGGTGAATTATTAAAATTATTACCTTTGGTTACTTTTTCGTCATCGTCATTATATAAACGTTCTTTGGAAGCACTAAGCAAAGCCAGTCCATACTTAGCCCAACAACGTGCAACATCTGCATATCTGT